>NW_020537632.1:0-24883 GCF_003426905.1 Ctenocephalides felis
TTTTATAGATTTTTATACTTGTATATTTTATTACCACATGAAAAATCTCTCTATGAATTTAACATTATTTAATCGTAATTTCTTGAACAAATAAAAAAAAGTATTATTGACTCAACATTTGTGTAAAAGCATTCAAATTCTTTCACATTTTTTATTATTATTGCATTAAATTAAATACCTTAAAACTTAATTGAGAGTAATATTCAAGCATTTAAAAATAAATCTCTTGTATGTATATTTCAATTATTTCATTTTATTAATTACCTTTTATCCTCATTGACAACACAAAGGCTGCAGGCAGCAAAGAGTTTAATAAACAGATCCCCGATGATTAAGACCTGATACACTTGGCCTTTGCATAGTGATCGCAAATGACTGAAAAATAAAATGAATTGCATTTAATTCAATAGTTCATATTTAGATTAAATAATACTTAGAGGCAAAAACATTGTTTCATCAAGGATTACAAAATTTATGATTGATCATTCATTCAGATCTCAAATATTCAAAATTTAGTAGTTGCTGAACAATTTCCATTCATTTATGATATGCAATGCCAAATTATAATAAAAAATTTCTATATTTTTACTTTCCAAATACTAAAATATTTCATTAGTATTAATTGTAAATTATTTCATCACACACCTTATGGTCACTATTGCTGCCATGCAGGGATAATGTTGCTTCTAAAGCTCTGCCGTAGACAATGTCATTTTCGAATTCATTTGTCTTCCCTGAATAAATTAATTGTTCATTTTTGCATTTTCTAATGATTATATTAAAAACCAATCATTTCAGTAACTTAATAAATAAATTTAAGTTTGAAATAAAATCTTGGAAATAAATGTAGAAATAAACATTTGTTGATTTAATTGCAATAATTGTACGTATACAGTTACATTTAAACACTAAATATTAACAATATTTTATTTAAAAATATCATTGCAATTTATATGAAAAATTACTCGTATTTTCTTTTCTTATAATTTGTTGTCAATTTTTATACTCATGTGTGTAATTATAACTATTTTATAATTACTAACCTGATTAGGCCCTTGGCAGAGCACGATGATGTTCAAACACTTTCCATCTTTACTAAATTCCATTGTCTATTTCGAAACCTTCACTGTAAAAGAAAATTGAATTTAAGAACTTCATAATAATAATAATAAAAAAAATATAAACTGTTTTATTTTGAATAAAATATTGAATTTAACTGTTGTACCTATCAAGAAGCACGAGAGCCTTCCATTTTTTGAGAGTTGACCAAGAATTGCAGTAGCAGCCAGCTGCAGCATATTTCATAGCTGATGATGTTTTTCTAATATTCTTTGTTTTGCATTGCCGGTATTCTCTGTAAAAAAAATTATTACATTAATTATTCAAATTTATATAAAAAATTACCGGCAAATTTTTTAAATCATTTATATTATTTGACTGCAATACTCAAGTAAATTAAATTTGTAATATAAATTCATCACTGATGAAATTTTTTAATATTATCAAGCAGTTTAACAATAACTTACCTATATTGATTCAAAGTCTTTAATTAGGTAGCCATTTACTAGTAATTCTAGGATTTGAAATCATGCATCCTCTGATTTGCCTGGTTTTCTTCCAACAGTTCTCGTCTTGACGTGTTTAGTTATTCAAGCCAATCCATTTGCACCAAATGCACCAAAGGTATATTGTATTGTTCGAGTGAGGATTATTTCTGAAATAAAATAAATTCATTAAACTATTGTTATTTAAAGAGTAGAGTACATGAATTATTTTAATATTCGAGCTAAACATACCTAATTTAATAAAAGCAGCAGCCTCTTTGAAATCCTACGGCAAGAATACATTGGTTCCATTCTTTGAAATGGTTCTCTTCAGTTAGGGCCCACGATTGCTTTTCACGTTATTTTCTTCAGGAATGCACATATTACCCAATATGCATGTCGACAAGTCCACATTGTTTGATTCAATGTACGATTTTTAGAGCATCACCCTTGTTATTTCTTTCAAGAATGCACATGTTCCACAATATGTATATCGGCAAGTCCATATTGTTTCATTCACTGTAGGAATTGCAGAGCATCTATCCCATCACATATTCCACAATATGTATGTCGGCAAGTCCATAATGCCACATCGTTAAGCGCGGTAGCGCCGGCACTTGTGAATTTCCAAGTTAAATAAATGTTTTGTTATGAATCATTTGCCACAACAAGCATTTCAATGTCGATCTCAAAGATTTCCCAAACAGTTTTTATGTATTATTCATAATGCAAACGACGATTTGTTCAAATCATGATGTTGCTTCTAGTGTGTATTAGCAGAAAAATCAACTGTAAGACATGTGAGTAAATGTCATCTATTTAAAAATATCAGTGGATTGCAATTTCCTTCAATCTAGAAATTGAAAACTGTCAAATTAATATAAACCTAAAATAATTTTCAATGTAAATATTTCAAACAAATTAAGAAAATTCAACAACATTGAATTTTTAACTTATAAAGTTTTTACGAGATAATGTTTGCCATTCACATATAAAAATATTACTTTGAATATTGTAGGTTAGAATAGTGAATGTTGTCAGCTAGTAATATAATAAAATCAATGTACCTAAATATACTTTACAATTATAACTGTAGCTAACAAATTGAATGGCAAACTCACTCAGTATATTGTCTAGGAACTCACTTTTCAATTTTTCAAGAATCAATGAATTAAAAATTTCAAGTGAAATTAAATTTGATTTTCATGAGCAAAGAATAAAGATAAATGAATGTTTGTTAGCATATTGATAAGAGGTACCATACATTCCAACAACATAGAACATTTTATATTATTCGCTTGAAATTGTTCAATTTCAGGCATTATTCAATTAAATTGTTAATTATATAAAATGTAGAACAATTATATAAAATAAATTGCTAGTTCAAAATTGCAAAATCATAATATATAGATGGTGTCTTTTGCCTATCGATCATTTTGGCTTTTTTTTTTGAACAGTTAATAAAATTAATTTATAAAATATTATCAAAATCACTAGAAATAAAATCAAGCATGAATGAAAAATATACAAGTAAAAAGTAAAATCTTTTGCTAATGCCAATGAAAGAATTTTCATTTGTATTTTTATCAAAACTTTATGATTTGAAATTCAAATATGATTCAACAGTAGACTGAGTTTGCATTCATATTTAATAATTCATATCATTATTTGATACAAATTCATAAATATTAAAACAGTTATAAAACTTGTATGATTTCATCAAATTTGTATGCAACGTGCACGTCATTCAATGTAGGCTTGCAGTTTTTAGTTTTTCATTCACATTAATTACATTTATCAAATGCTATTAAACTTTCAATAAAGATGATACATTTTGTAGCACTTAAAAAATGTGTTCAAGTGTATTGCAATAACAATATCAATTTCATCTATATAAATCTGGCTCTTCGAAATTGTTGTACATTGTTCAATTTTGTACAGATTTCCCAAAATATATCTTATTGAAATAATTGACATTATTTATATTAATGCAAAAAGTTCATATGTAAAAATTATGTTTTAGTAAAAATGCATTGTGAGCATAAATCAATTGCATATTTAATATTCATTTTGAAGTAAATCGAGTTGCTGTTTACAACTGTTTAAAAATAATCGTGTAGGATTAATGTATGTTACTCACATTCATTTTTAAAGTGACAAATTTGCTAAGTATGTAATGAATTTAAACAGACAAGGTACATTATTACCACTATTGAATGAAACAAAATTAAATGAAAATAAATTTACAAATTAATTTTGGTTCGTCATTTCAAATATGTATAAACAAACGAATATGAAGTTATGAAATTGCAATTTGTATTTGATTCTTCAATATTCAAAATTGATATTATAAACTCTACTCAATTGTGCAAATAAAGAATTCATAATGTATTTTTAATTTCAATAAGCAATTACATCTTGCACGATAAGCACAAAAGCTCGTCATATGTAAAAAATTTATTGATTTATGAAATTTGAAAAAAATAAATGATAAAAATAGTTTAATTTCTTTAAGTTGCATCATAACTTTTGTAATTTTCGCATTTATAGCAAAATTATTAGACTGTACACAGTCTCTAATCTCCATATTGGCAACAAGCAGATATGTTGTGAAAATAAATAAATTGATTTTTCTAGTGATTCAAATTTGTCATCGGATTCCAAATGTTCTAACTTTCCTCGAGGTCTGAAACTACACCACGTGTTTGCATTGAATTGCTTTTCAAACATGATATACATAAAATCTAATCATATCATATCATTCGGAATACTGCCAAAAGTTTCTTCTTTCTCCATATTCTCAAATATTTTTAAATTTCACAATGAAAAAATTAGTTGCACATATGAATAGAATCAAAGCTAATGAAAAAAAATTAAACGGAACAATTCTTATATTCTAATATAAAATTTGAAAACAATTTAATCGAAGCAAATACTAATATTGGGTCTATTGTTTAATTAATAACTACTCAGTAATATTATTGTGAAATAAACAAATACTGAATGAATAGAAAAGGCGTACAGATATTTAAAACATTTAACTAATTCATAAAAAGAAACCAATTTGCAAGAAAGCATCAAAATAAAAGGCTAAATCGCGAATTCCTTAACAAATTCATAAAAGAAAACTAATTTGTATGAAACTAACTTAATAAAAGTGTGAAAACTTTTAGAGAAATTAGGAATCATTTACATGTAATGGAAATATGCCAATGTTATCAGCTATAAATAACATTATAAGACAATAGCGTAAACATGATTAAATTGAAATAAATACGTGTTATTGGCTTCACTGCTTGAAATCAATCATATTTCCGCGAATTTAGTGTGATCGTATTATATATGAGCATGCCATTTAAATAAATATCACTTACCACAGCGCCTTACAATCATTCTTGATTAGCTGGAAGTCAGCATCCATACTCCGATAATAAAAACTCCTTGGAATGTATCACAAAATCACTTCACACACAAAACTTTGACATTGTAATAATACTATTTTCTAATAAACACTACAGCAATTGAAATTTGAACAAATATCAGTTTGCAAGACTCCAAAGAGGTTTAAAGTATTAACATGACGCCAAATTGGACAAACATCTGAAAGAAATAATAATTATTATAAATCAATATAATAGATCAAATTAATTTTTATTCACAAATACTCAATCCAAATGCATATAAATTGCCAGTAGCCTGATGTGCTGAAGAGACACAGGTTGTTCAGTGAATAAATGTACTAAATATAATGTAAAACAATAATCAAATCAATCCCAATTTCTTTAAATAATACATATTTACAAAATTTGTGAAATAAGTGTAATATTTTTAAGATCTATATGATTTTATTAACTACAACCAAATGAAACCATACAACAAAATAATAGTATAATTACCTTAACTTCAAATTTCTGATACGCTTCTCAGGATTCCAATAGTCTTCTAAATACAAATGCGTAACAATTCAATGTACTTGGCTTCAGGTAAAATCTGCAAAATAGTATAATACTAATAATAGATATATAACTATCAAATTCATTCATATCGAGAGACTGTGGAAAGAAAAGTTTGTATGTTATTGTGCCTAGCTAAAAGAATATTGTTGCCAGAATTGAGTTGATTGGCTAGTTGATGGTGACGAAGAACTATTTTCATCATGAATTATAATGTTGTGGGGCTCTTTACATCTATAGCAAGTACCTTTAAAACTACATCTCTTAGCATCATGTGCAGGAAGTAAACAACAAGTGCACAGTGAATGCTTTAACACCAGTTCCTTGCACCCTGAAATCTCCAAGTCCTTAAACATGGAACTTTTGTACATTGGATGACTTCCCTTACTACAATAACAACACGGAGATAGTACTTTTTTCACAGTACTAACATGAACCATTTTAGAATTTCCCTGAATGGGTCTACTTTCTAATTGTGGGTCTACTTACTTGTCCTGGACAAATTCCATGCCATGCGAGTATGGCTGTCAACTTTCTTGTTCAGCATATACAACAGAATAAGATCCTAATGTTTAGTTGGTTCATACACAGCTGAAAGAGCACGTATTTGTAGCCTCGCACTGCACAGAAAAGTGCTCTGAGTTTCATGTGTTCCTGTGTGTATCTGGGGTATGTTGTCAATCTGCTGCAAATCGGAATTCAGTATTAAAAATTTATTGTCATAGGTCTTACACAGCAGCTCATAGGCCATAGTGTAATACTCATTCGTTAAGCTTAAAGATGATATTAGTTTTGCAGCAAACGATAGTAGAGCTCCCTTTAGAGAGTGCAACTTTTGGACTTCCAGCAACTTTGTGTTATTGTGAATTTAGGAGTTATAAAGATCTAATAAATTAGGTCCACTCAAAAAATAATCATCGTTGAACTTGGGTAACGTGATCTCTGGTAACTTAACATCTAATGCTGGATTTGAATCTACCGACCTAGACAGTGATGGGGTACCAATATTCGTAAGAGCATCTAAACGTGACATATGCTAAATAACATGTACATTAATTAACTTACTCTATTTGTACCTTACCTTACAAGTTACAACTGTCGTAAATACCGCTTTCACGCCACTCCGGTGCTCCAAACCCTTGTATGACAGTGTCTTGTGTTGTTATTGTATAAGATGTGACATAGCCTTCTGTGCCAGGTGTGCTCCAGTTCTCAGATGAGCCCCAGTACAACAGCGATGACAAACTCTGGAGCCTCGTGGGCCTAACTTCTTCTCAAATGAAATCTGCGTGCATCCACTCAATTCACCAATAATAAATATTGCTGCTCTATTGTTGAGCTTGAGCGTATTCAATTCTTGTTTTTAGCGTGAATAGTTTTAAGTTTCAACCATTTATGAAACTTTTTATCAACTTTCTTCACGGCGAAAAAATCGGCGTCCTTTTATATATATTAGCACTGATTTTATTAATATTATGCGTGATGAAGGACCAAACTTTATGGTATAAAAAGAAACACGCGAAGAAATTATATACAGAATCTATTGTACACAGAAATAATAATTTTACATTTACGAAGACTTGTTGTATGTTAGACGGTGGCTTAGACATTAGACAGAAGCAGTGTTGCCAGGTCCACCATAGAGAAAAACTGTAGATAGGCCAGAAAAAAACTGTAGAAAACTGTAGATTCAAATTGAAAAACTGTAAATCTACAGTTTTATCATTAAATGTTGGTAATATTATAAAGTTATAATAGAATATTTATAGCAACTAACAAAATATAACATCAGTGGTATTTTTGAAAAAAAAAAGTTGAAAGCAATAATGATCTCTAACGGTTTTGTTATATTCCACCACTATCATGTTGTATGGGCTTCTGTCTGTCGGCAAACTGCAACGTAAAATTATATTATAATTATTTTTATATTTCAATAGACATATAAAAGAAACTCTTTGTCAAATTTGCGTTATTTGTCTAAAGTAATATGTTATTACATATTAGTCCACAAAAATGCATTTTTTGACTTGTAACTGATAAACAATTTGTAATGTAAAAGATTATTTAAACTTTGCATTAGAATATTGTCATCAGTAGCTACTTATTGCACACCTAATTAAATTTCACAAAACTTCATTATGAAGTTTGTAAAGTCAGATTTGTAGACAATGAATTACTTTTAATAAAATGTGGATGTAAAAAAACCGTAGCCAATGAAAGTACAGACTAAAAATGCAATAAAATGAAACGCCACTTTCATTTGATACAAATATTTTAAAAATATATTGTAAAATTGATTTTATGGGATATTATAAAAGCACATCGAGCTGATTAATTTTTGGTTAAGATTGCTTTTTGTTTAAGTAATTAATAATATTTAAATTATTTGTATTCTATGTTTAAATTGAATAAAATGTTTCTGTCATCAATTGCCTTGCATAAACTAAATATCAAGAATATATTCTTGATTCAGCCGATTATTTCCACATTTAAGGAAAGTTCATGCAACTTGCCTTAAGGCAATATGACTAGTTAATTTTTTATGTCTATGTTATTTACACTTACACAATACTTGATTCAGTTAAATATTTTATTTTCAAAGTGTTATTATTTTGTTTCTAATAAATATCTCGTAAAATAGCAGATTGCAATGTTAATGCAACTTTCCTTAAGGCAATATGACGACTAGTTATTTTTTATGTCAAAACATTTACACTTATACAATACTTGAATTAGTTATAAATTATGTTCAAATTGTTTCTATTTTGTATCATAACTAATGTAATTTTCTCCAAAGTATACATAATAATCATCAAATAACCTTAGCTTTCACCTAAAATATGTCCCTTCTTCATATGTTAATTCTTAATAAGTGAATCGTAAGAATAACAGAAAGGCAAAGCCAAAATAAGTCTAGGATAATGACTTAAAATAAATTAACTTCAATATCCGATGTTTGTAATACAATGCGTACAAAGGAATGGTTTCTTTAGAAAAAGATGCAATGATACTCAAAATACTGTACACATCCACATTAAAGGCTGATCCAATTTAATGTTGCATTATTTCAGCTAAAAAATTATGTACTTTGATGAAAACGTTTTAAATCCATTTGTTGTAATTGTTGTACAAATATTCTGCTATTGTTAACAGTATACTTTATAAATTGATTTAAGTGTGAGAATCAATTTCACATAATCATCAAAGTTTGTGATGCAATAAACAGCTTTGCATTTTACAAATCTTTTATATAAGTAGTAGCATCATATATTAATATGTCATATTAAACTTAAATAAAAAATATACAAAAATACATTATATTTTTATTATTATAATTACTGTAATGAAGAGAAGACTGCTCCTTGTACGATAACTATTCCTTCGTGTTCATGCCCATTTGTGTTTGAGATTTGTTCAACATATGCAAATATTATTTTCAGCTAGGAAGTACTCGCATTTCATCAAAAGTATCTTCTGAAAAATTAAACATAGTTTTAGTTTTGTAAATCTCGTTTAAAAAAAATCAGCTTTATCGATAATCTACAATATTTTATCTAAAGGTGCTGGATTTTTTGTTCGACGTTGAAATATATATATATATATATATATATATATATATATATATATATATATATATATATATTGAAATGAATAAAACAGCCAATGCGTCGAATGTAGAAAATTTATTTTAATTTTTTAAACGTTTTGAGACTAGATGTGTCTCATCATTCAGCTAAAAGAAATTTACAAAAATTTAAATTTTCTACATTCGACGCATTGGCTGTTTTATTCATTTCAATATGTTTCAACGTCGAACAAAAAATCCTCAAGATTTATATATATATATATATATATATATTTTTGGATAGTCTTGAATTTGATGTTGATATATATGTTTAATTTGAGTTTAATATATATTATATGTATATATATATATATATATATATATATATATATATATACATATAATATATTATATATATATATATATATATATATCGATAGAAAAAAAAAATTGCGATTTGAGAATAAAAATATCTTTGTACAGTGTGAACCGAAAGTTCATTTGCCTTCAAAACGATAGCAATTACATATGAATTATGTATTTTTAAAGAATAGAATTTCTATTTCTGTTCCTTCCTACTACATAAATAAAATTCTATTTAATTCATCTAGCGCTTGGTGAGTAAATACACAAGTAAGAAGAAAGCATAATAAATGTGTGCGAATAAGCCACACAGACACAATAAGGAGCTTCAATACCAGTTGTAATATTTCAAATATTTGTAATAGATCATATTCGTAGAATAGGTACTTTCAATATTTTCAGTAAAACAGTATATCTTATCCTTTGATTATAATTTTAACGAGAAAGCATAATAAATGTGTGTAAGTTGTAATGTCTCAAATATTTGTAATAGATCTTATTCGCGGAATAGGTACTTTCAACATTTTCAGTAAAACAGTATATCTTACCATTTGATTATAATTTTCACATAAATCTTCCTTTAGTAGTATTTAAAACAATTGACCAACTGATGACATCTACACTCGAGGCTTAGCTTAAAAATCCACATGATGATTTTCCAGAAAGAGACAATTATGTAGCTGCCTTTTGAAATTACATTATATCACTACGGGTGCTCTGGATGTTATATCAAGTATGTCTTAGTCATTACTCAAGCTCTGGATGTTATATCAAGTATGTCTTAGTCATTACCAAAGCTCTGGATGTTTTAGCAACATTTTGTTTCCAAATATTATCTATTCAGTAAAATTGTTTTATAATATTTTGTGAAATTAAATATGTGAGATAAGAATTTTTTAACAATTGTGCGATGATTTGTGTGTGAATTTTATTATGTATGCGACAATGTTAGATCTCCAAACGTTATCTAAAAATTGCATATGGAAAGTATTCAAAAGCTTCAGTATAAGACAAAGTTGATGTCTTCAATGTGTAAGTACAAAAGAGTCTTGAAAAATAAATCAAGTAAAAAATCTAACCTATATGTACCTACCTAATGTACATATTTGGAATCGCATATTCAACGACTTACGTGTTTGTACCATGTGATATAAGCAAACATAAAATTGTAAACTACATTAAAATGATGAGCTAAATGATGAGTTAAAATAATAAGCTTTCCCGAGTGACTAAACATGACATTTGTAAATAAAATATGAAAGTGCTAGGTTAGAAACCTAGTTGGTGATTTTTATCGTAAACAATGTATCACACAACCGTACAAAGTTCAATTAAATAATTAGTACGTACTAATTAACAGATCTGTAGTTAATCACTTGTTAATCACTCCTTTATTTATTAATAATCACAACACACAATAATAATTTTACACGCCAACCGTCCACCATTTTAAAATGCGTTTCTGTCGCTGTATGCTGTAAACAAAAAGATGTTCGCTGCAGTGTCACCAACATAACAAATTTAATTATTTTTTATACGTGCATGATATATAAAATTTTGAAATTATAAATTTGACATGCTTTATTGTGTTTAATAAACATTTCAAACTATACTAAATATACTACATTGTCTTTACGATCCTGGAATATTACAAAAAAAATCTTCAACTCATTTCTTCTGTAAATAATAACATAAAGTCAAAAAGTAGAATTATTCCAACATTTGTAGTTCTGTATAAATCGTTAGATAGATTTATATATCACATATTTCTTAAGTCAATAATAAAACTGGTAAAAATTATGTCTCAATAAAATAATTGTATGAAGGTTCATTTTTCATTTATTTACTTACTTCAAAATAAAATGTTTAATAAAAATAAAATTATTAGACACTACAACTTAATTATATACAATAAATTTTGAAAATCACTATCCTAAATACCACTTCAAAGATGTTTTACTTGGTAAACTCACATTTTTAATAAAAATGAATATAATATGGTTGCACTTCAAAGCATTAATATTAGTCCATTATATTCATAAGATAAAAAAATCATTTATTACCAGCTTTCGAAGAGTAGTCAAGACTCATAGAACTTGCCTTTGCAATCATCCCATTACCGATGGCAGGATTAGTGGAAACTACATTTGTTATTTGTAAATTATCAACACCTCCTGTTTTACTAATTGATCTATCAGCTGTCACCAAGGTTTCAAGTTTAGTTAGTTTATTGGTTTCAAGTTTATTATTCATATTCTTCTTTTTAATAGTAAAATTACCACCATTTACTAAAACTGCATGCTCAATTTTCACCAACGTAGAATTGGCTTTGGAGTTGCTAGATGCAGCAATGGTATTATTACTTTTTGGATTACTATTTTTCACATTATTTAGTTTATTTATTGATCTTATATTCCAACTATCGTATTCAGAATTAATCTTAGCAGCACCCAAAATAGGTTTAGATGTTTCCTGATTGCCAGTCAAAGGGATATACTTGTAAGTACCGTTTAAAGCAGTACTGTTATTAAAAAACTGATTTTCATTTATGGCTTTGGGATCTTGTTTCTCTTTCATTTTAAGAATATCATCTAACAATTTGCTTTCATCAATAAAATTATGACTATTTGCTAAAACTATATGACCAATCTTCACAAACTTCGAATTGGCTTTGGAGTTGCTTGATGCAGCAATTGTATCATTACTTCTTGGATTACTATTTTTCATATTACCCAATTTATCGATTGACATAGTATTCAACCTGTGTTCTGCAGAGTGAATCTTAGCCATACCCAAAATACTTTTAGGTGTTTTCTGATTATCATTTGGTGGTATAAAGTTATAAGTACCATTGATAAAAAACTGATTTTCTTTCATTGACCTATCATCTAATTCTTGTTCCAGCCTCAATGCTTTAGTTTTAAAAATATTATCCAACAACTTGGTTTCATCGGTCCACCATACAGGTTTAAAATGTTGTCTTACATCCTCTTCATCAAACCTACGTCCAAAATTCTTGTTTTTCACAAAATATTCCATAGAATTCAACTCCATTTTCTTGTCATCGTACGGCCTCACAAAACTCAAATACATATTCAACTTTCTCAAGTCACTATCCTTCTCCTCTACCAACAAAGGCCCTTTTGTAGGAATCGGCTTAAATTTTGGAGGTCTTAAAATTTGTCCAGGCACAGGTTCAAACATTTCATACTTGGGTATATGTTTAAAAAATGGTTTAAATAAATTTTGACCAAACTTCTGATGTTTGGGTGGTGCTACTGGCTTTTGAACAGGTTGAAAAAGGTATTTGTGGTTTTTGTGGTACACAAAATCGTCTTCAGCAAGTTTTTGTTGTTGGTTTTGAACAAATTTGTTAAAATCTTGACTCCAACTTGGCTGGTGTTGCGTCTTAGTATATTGGCGTTTAGGATTTGGTTTAAAACCATTGACATTTGTAGGAACATACTCAAATCTAGGCAAATTGTTATACTGATTATTAACTTGTCTCAAATTATGGTGAGTGCCTGGTATAAAACTAGACGTATAATATTTCCACTGATTATGATCAATATTTTCAAAATCAGCAAGATTATTGATTTCTTGCGGTGAATTTTTAACAAAATTCAAATTTTTCAACACACTTGGATGTTGTACTGAATATTTGTCAAACATGTTATTTATTATATTAGGACTTAACTTGAAATGTAATATTTTCGAATCCAAGTCATTTTGATCAACTTGTGCAGCCGTTTTCCTTGTATTGATAATACTATCATGTGCATTGTATAATACATTGTCCAAGTGTTGAAGTTTACCACCATTTTTAATATTTTGACTTTCGGGAAATTCATCTTGAACTAGCATATGTCCAAAAACTGGATAACTTCCAACAATGTCTTCTGGTTGAGTAGAAAATACATACTTTGGTAAAGTATGATAATTTTGAAGTAAATACCAGTTGTTGGGTGGATACAAATGATATGCAGGCCTGGAATATCCTCCCATGTCAGATGAAGCACTTAAATTGTCATTTATATAACTTGGTCCAGGTCCATGTAATTTGTCTGGATAGTACTCATCATTAAAACCATATTTAGGTTGTAGAAACCCATCATTTACTTTATTTTCTATATTTAAATCTTTTGTAGAACTCCCAATAGTATTAAGACTTGGTGTGATGGGTATCCAATCATCATCTATGTTATATTTAGATGTAATATGTCTATTTTGATTTAAATATGCATTCTGTATAGCTTCAAGCAACTGCTTCACCACTTGTAACTTTAGTAAAGTTTCTGAAGTTATTGGACCATCAAGTTGGAAACTTTTGTGCAAAAAATCATATAAATTATCCTGTCTCATGTTCAAAGTTTTGCCTAAAGATTCGTGACGCCAATAATTCTTTGGCTGTTCAAAATTTGAATTTGGTTTAAATTCATTTACTGACAATTCTTGTTTCCACAATTTTGAGTCCTGTTTGCCAGATTTAAGCTTTGATTGATAACTTGAAATACTACCAATATCACCTACAACCGATTTATCGTCAATTAAAACATTTTTTCCTGACGGTAAATTGTCTGATGTCAATACCTCTTCTGGATAGACCACAAACACATCATTCTTTGTAGATGAAGTCGATTGATTATTGAAGGCTTGATAATTGTCTTGATCTACACTTGGATCTCTAACAAATTTAGTATATGGTTCTTCATTGTGATGTCTAAAATTCCTTCTAGTTCTAAAATAAATCTTTCTCCTGCACTTTGTTGCATCCGGTCTACGTCTCCTGTACCTTCTTCTAGGTCTATTTCTATATCGTCTTCTTGATTTACCACCATGGGGCCTCGGCTGATGCTTGGAAATTAGTCCATCATCATGATAAAAATATGTTTTTAAATAATTCTCATAATCTGTATCCGATTCAAAAACTGGTGCTTCAGCATAATCAAAATTTCTAGGAATCGGATGATTCAGTATAGATCTTTTGGATTTATTAACGGGCAGAGTGTGGTCAATGTTTTTTTTTAAATTTAATAATACAAATACTATTTTTGTAGAATTCTTTGGTTCGTCATTGCTGGATTGATTTTTCTCAGCTTTCAATTGTCGAGTGGTGTCCATGGAACTAGAAAACAAAATGTGTCGATTAAATTTAAATATAAAAAATTGAAATAGTAAAAATTAATAATTATATTATAGTAGCAAGCTGTAATTCTTATATATTATTTTATCACTAGATATGTAAAACAATGAATGCTTTATTCATAAATCTTTGGAATATTTAACATTTAAGACCGTGTATGTTCTAAACACTTACACCTAGTTTTATTATCATTTTAGAAATTACCTGTCGCTATTGGCATTTGCTTCAATTAAAATAATTATTAATATAAATAAAACTAAAGTATATATATTTTCACTGCACTTAACCATTATAATTAATGTTATTAAAGAACTTATTTATAATATAAAAATCTAAAAATATAAATATAATTTTTAAAAATTAATATTATATTAAAACCACTATATTTTATTACTAACACTCTTCTCTATATTTTTGTTTATAAAGTGATTCATTTTTTACAAATAATTCGCTTTTATGTGCGAATAATCATTGGTGGACAAATTAAGGTCATATTTAAATAAAAAACTATATTTTGTACAGATAAAAGATAGTGATTTTTCAATGATGTTTACATTATAGATAAATTATATAAAATTACAGAATTTACATAAAATTACAGGCATTTTGCCATAATCCAATTTGCATGAACTTCTGGATATATGGAAATAATTGACTTAATACTTAATCATTAAGATTTAATATATTAGATACAACTATATTAATTTATAATAAAAAAAGAAGTTAAATTAATTAAAACATGAGACATACATATTATATGTCCTAAAAACGTTATTCTAAACTTTACATTTTATAAATGTTATACTTTTCGTGGGCCTATAATATTTTAGGCATTTTACTTGCACATTAAACTGTATCACTATGCAATATTTTGCACAAAAAATAAATTTTAAAACTATTTCATATCTTTGCCAAAAACTAATCAGCACATGTCCTAATACAGTTAAATTCTAAAGAAGCTGCTCTGCCAACCTGTATACAAAACTAATAATCGCAAGTTCTTATCCAGCTTTATCAAATTTAGATTTTTGGAATCGATTCAGCCGTGTTTGAGAATGCTCATTACATTTTAAGTCACGGTACACACTTGCGAAGCAAATTAGATTTTCAGATAGTTAATAAATAATATAGAACATATAAATATCTACAGAACCTTTAGTGCACGAGTCTTGCTAGTGTTAAGTTCAATTTTTCTCCTAAATTGACAAATTGTACCTCACGTGAAGAAATTTGGCCAGCAATGTGACATCCACTTACACACTTTACCGGTTATTCAAGTTATATAACGAAAAAGAGAACAACTAAAGGCTTGTCAAAACATAACAAAGGTCTTAAGTCATTCAAAATTAGGTTTTTGGCATAAAAAATTTGGTCTCAATTTTTAAATAAATCAGGCTAAATAAAATAATTCAGGACGCCGACAAATGATAATTGACCCATATTATAAACTAGTGGGGTGTATGGCATCGTGCCTTAAGGCAAATTGCTGGAACTTCCCGTACCGTAAGGAAATGTTCGAGGAATGCTGAATGTTTCCAAATAGATTATTATTATTAGTAACATTGTCTAATATTTATAAGAATTATATAAACTGAATTGCAAAGTTGAAATTATTTGTTTAAAGTATATTAGAACTTTAGTCAGAATTAAAAATAAAATCTGAATTATTCTCGATATACAATTTTTTTTTTTTGAAAAAAAAAGTTGAAACAAATTTTTTTTTCCAAAAACAATTATTTTGTTAAGACAAGCAGAAAGTTCTTTGAATCATTTAAATCGGACGCTTAGTTCACTCAAAAACTGCCATTTTTTACATATTTAGCTCCGTATCTTCAAAATGGCTGGGTCTGCCTTTGCCAAAAACTAATAACCACTTCTCCCAATCATTACAAATCGAATGTTTTTTAGGTCATTCAAATCGGATACTCCGTTCTCTCAAAAAGTCGATTTCTATTTTCTGCACTCTTTGCTCCGTATCTCCGAAACGGCTGGACCTGCCTTTGCCAAAAACTAATCAGCTCTTCTCCCTATCAATAGGAATCGAATGTTTTTTGAACCATTCAAATCGGTTGATCCGTGCGCCCGAAAACGTGACTGGAAATTTGTATCCATACATACATACACACACACACATCCATTTTTTCTGAGGTATGCCAAAATGTTCAGAAACTTTCAAAACGTCGAGAAATATAAAAATTTTCAATTTCGATTTTCTGTTTCAGTGTCAGAGGAATCAGAATGACTTGAAATATAAAATTAGCAAGTAGGATTTTCTGGCAAAGATATAAACTTTTCTTTCGGAATGTTTATAACTAATAACAGAAACAATTAATAACCAAACATCTGAATTTGTCAACAATTTCAATGGTGTTGTTGTGCCGATTTGCAGAATATGATAAATTCAGAATAAATAAAAGACTTACGTACACATTACATAGAATATATTTAAAAACAATCAGACAGAATGTTCAATAAAATGGAAGTATTTGCTATCATGGTTGAATTGAGACTGCTCGTGAACTATTCCTTGCTCCTCTGTGGCGGAAACAGTGTTGCCAAAGGGGTACCACAGTGTTACCAATCCTTTAGTGTTACCACATGTTGTTCTATAATAAGGGTTGAATCCGAGAGATGGCATAACACCTCCCCCCTTGATAAGATTTTAGTTCGTATAACATTTTAATAAATTTAATGAAGACTCAATCACAAAAATTTCTAAAATTGGAATTTTTTTTTGATACATAAAAGATATAAAATGTTGAAAATTCAAAGAACATAGCATAACTATAAACTAACAAAAATAAACACAATTAATTTAACATAAGTCAAATACAGAAATAATCATTAATCTTAAATCTAATGTTATTTAAACAAATATTAGAATTAGATACATAGAAAAACATAAACACAGAACATTGCGAACTAAAATCTAAATTAGACATTTGAATATTAATACAGTTGAGATAGATTTCATAGAGTAATTATAAATTCATAGTGAGTAATTAGAAAATTAATTCATGAATATTTATTTAATGTATATCATGATAGAATTTTGAATCAAAGAAACTAGATTAGTGATATAAAAATCAATTCAAAAATGAAATATTCGAAACTAAAGTTTTCATTACCAAACAAAATAGTAGTCAATAAATAAGTCTAAATATGAAAAATTCTTTCAAAACATTGAAATTAATTGAGGTTTAAATCATTAAAATTCTTGAACTCAGTGAATATAGGATCATCGATATGAGGAATTTTCTTCGAAGAACACTCGAGACTAAATGAGGAGCATAGGATATGATTTGATATAGAATAGTCTTAAATAGAGTTTAAATGGTATAAAAATACAAATATATTTTTTATTTAAATTGATAATAAAGTAAAAATTTGATCAAAGATATATGTAGTAGAATTAGAAAATTGAGTTTTTCATCGTGCACTAACATCGATAACAAGTATTAAAAATTTGTAACATAAATAATCGATAGATTTCAAAAATTAAAGAAATTGTTATAAATATTAGATAGAATAAAATAATAATTTATCTTTGAATATCGAATGTAGAATCGAATTTGGAATAATTACATATTGAATGTATCGAGGAGTCGAGAAATGGAAAATTGTCTGGAGGACGATGATTACTAGAAATTTTTAAATAATTAATTGATCTCAAAGAGGATTGATTAGGATTTGGTAGAGTTTGATTAAGATATATTGAATTTGATTTAGGACTTAGTAAATTTTCATAAAGATTTGGTTGATTTTGATGAGGATGTGGTAGATTTTGATGAGGATTTAGCAAACCTTGATGAGGATTTTAGATTTTGAAAGATTTGGATAAATTTTGATTTGGAACGTGGTTAAAATTTTGATTAGAATTAGGTTTAGTAGAATTTGGTAAAATTGGATTAAGTCTTGAATATTTTGAAAATTGGGAACTGGTATTTATTATTAATTCAGATATTAATATATCAATTAGAACATTGATAGAGCAATCTTGAGAACGTAGGAAATCTAGTCCCAGAATACCATCAGAAACAATGGGTATATCATCACTAATAACATTGAATAAATGCTCTTTAACAGCATCATTTATTAAAAATGAAAGTTTAGCAACACCGAGAGTTCTAAAACTATGTCCGGTAATGCCAGAAACTTTTATAATATTGTCTGAATTAGTTATAATATTAAGAGAGTCTTTTAAAGCTGATAGTTTTACTAGGCTAACGTCTGCGCCTGTATCAATCATTAAATTTAATTTTTCTGAAGTTGAATGCGGAGATTCAAAAGATTTAAAGATAGACATATTGCTAGAAGAAATTAAAGAAACTTGTGCCTTTTTTAATTCGGCGACAGTTGAGATATTAGAATTTGAACGTGAAGGTTTTGAATAATTAGAATCTGGAACATTAGAAGTTTGAGAAAAATTTGGATTTGAAGATTTTATATTAGAATTAGAACGAATTTGTTCTTTAAACATTCTCTTTTTGCATTCTTTGATATTATGCCCGATATTTTTACAATAATTGCAAGAAATAGTAATTGAATTCGAAGATTCTTGAAAATTGGAATAAAATGGAATAGAAGATTCGTGACAAGAAGACAAACGCTCTTCTTCAATGGCCGCACTAATGGCCTTCTCTAAACTTTGTAAATTTTTTGATTTTATTAAAATACGAAGATCTGGATGCAAACCTTCTTGAAATATATTCAGAGCTTGGTACCTTAACAATTCAGAAATATAGGGATCTTTTTCAGGATTTCGACTTTGGCGAGTTGTTGCCTCTATTAATTGTTTCAAAATATTAGATAATCTTTCGGAATAATCTAAAACTTTTTCGCGAGAACCTTGTCGACATTGGTTAAATTCAATCTGAAGCGAAGATACGGACCTATGATCTACAAATAATTCTTCTAACGTTTGTTTAAGCTGTTTAAAATTTTCGATACTTCTGTATCGGACAGATTGAGCTGCTTTACCTTCTAATTTGACGTTGAAAATATATTTAAATAATGAGGAATGCTGAGAAGTTTCAATGGCGTCAAATGCATACTGGCAAATACGAAGAAAATCATTTAAATTGGAATTACTAGAACCATCAAATGATTTGATAATGTCTCTAGCTTCTTTCAAAGTTAATTCAGCCATTTTGTTTTGTTTATATAAACGAGTTTGAGGATAGGAAACAAAATTTGGCTTAGGTTGGAGTTTGAGTAAATGGAATGTGGAATGGAAATGTAATTTGATTTTGAAAAACTGAGTCCAATAAAATGAATGAATTATTATTACCTCTTAAAATATACTCCAAAAACTTGACAAAAATGGACTCATTTGATCTGCTCACTACTCGCTGCCGTGATAGATGAAACCTTTATCAAATCCTTCGAATATGACAACAGTAGAGTGTTGTAATCTAGATTATAATAAAACGATTAGTAAATTTTGTAAAACGTAGCAAATTATAAAAAATAGATAAAATTATATGAAAATAGAAGAGATAAATAAAATTAGAATAAATTTTGAAAAGATATAGATAAATAAACTTTGAATAAAATTTCTGAAACTCACTTACATAAATAATTAAATAATTATCACATAGAACACAGTAAAACTTAGAAGATAAGATATTGTAACGACAATCGGTATTGTCGTCAAAAGGGTTGCATAACCACCAAGGCAATGACGCTCCCCCACCACGCCCAATAGGGATGCCAATATAAGGTCCAGTCTGGGGTTGAAAGAGATCATTAAGAATTGTAACATCCTCTGTGGATGGTCGGTCGCGTCCAGGGCGTCAGCCCTTGGACCCGCTTTGTGTATAGTGGTGTGTGTGTTGTGCCAGGAGAGGAGAACCCGTTCCAGTAAAGGTCAGATGTATTATTGTTTTAAAAGCTATTCCCTCCGTCATCGTTATTAGGTATCCGTGTATTCCGTTTAGTATACTCTTTTATATCTGTAATACTATACCCCGCTAGTATAGTACTTAATAATAATAACTCAGTACACTAGGGTTTAAGTATAGAACCATGGCTGTGCGTAGGCACAGCCATTCCCTCGGATCTGTAACAATAATTAGTAATAATTAAATAAGCTGAAAGTACATTCTGTTTCATTCGCGTAGCTAGTTGGCTTTTCCACAGGTAATTACAGGGCGGTTATATAAGTCGGGTTTAGGAGTTGGTGTAACCCTTTCGTTGGGGATGCAACGCTAGATGTAATATTAGGCAGTCGTTGCATTTACCCTAAGAAAGGGGAGTATCAACCACCTAATCCGTCACAATGGAGTTAGCGCATTCGATTCCCCATAAACCCCCCTCACAAATTTTTAATATTTTTAATTATTAATTAATTTTAAGTAATTATTAATTAACTTTTATTAAAAGCTAGGCGAGTCGCTCCCACTAGTTGCGTTTCCGTTGTATGTAAAGATTTAAGAAAGTTGTTTGATGCGGGACTAAGTTTTCGGTAAATTTAGTAAATCTAAAATTTGAATATTAAATAATGTGGTAATTATAATTGTATTTCCACGTGTATTACTATTGTGTTTACCTGTGCATTTTCATTTTTATCGTGTACTTTTCTCGGTGACGTGGTAGTTTTAATTTTAGTAGAATTTTATTACATTGAAAATATAAGTGATTTTTTTTTTTCTTTAATATGTCCTGAGTATGGAATTTTATTGAGTGTATAATTTAATTTAATTGATCAAATCTATTGTTTTGGAGACGGTCTGTTTCGATATGTCTTTTATAATTCTTACCTAATACTTGTTAAGATTAGTTCTATATAGTATATAAAATCATTGAATTTAAAGTTACGTAACTCACTTCAAAAATTATTAAACTTATATTTATTGAACCTATTAAGTTTATAATATTAAAAAAAAAAGTTAAAAGTATTAATTTTATTTAAAATCAGATTTCATCTAATTGTTGTGTGTGTTCATTCTATTTTTTTCTCTTTGAATATAATATTACAAAAAATGTAGTTAATTTTAATTGTTACGCCGTTCCGTTTTGATCCCCCTGGATATATATAAAAAAAAAACTCGGTCAAATATCCATATCAATTTCAATTTTTGTAAAGTCATATATAAATCGTCACGCAAGGTTTGCGTTGTTTCAAGTATTTTGTTTTGATAGTCCAGTTCGAAAGATTTGAAACACATTGCCCTGCGAAATATATTGCATTCTCTTCGTAAAATTCAAGTTTCGTAAAACACTTGACCTAATGCCACACACAAATCGTTTTTTTTTCCTGTAATTCAATTTCTGTAAAGCCATTTATAAATCGTCAAACAGTTTTCGAGTCGTTTCAAGTATTTTGTTTTGATAGTCTAGTTCGAAAGATCTTAAAAACATTGTCCAGCGAGCATTTTCTTCGTAAAACTCAAGTTTCGTAAAACACTTGACCTAATGCCACACACAAATCGTTTTTTTTTTCCTGTCTTCGAAAACAGACATTAATAGCTAAATATTTTGTTTCACGAATTTCTCTAATATTTTGGTCGATGACATATTTACACAAAGAGCCTAAATATATTGCCATGGGTCCTTTTTTTTTTCTTTGGTGACACTCGAACACCGCGCCACAGGGCGCCGGTCGCCGGCGAAGTCCGTCGGGCACCGGTCGCCGGCGAAGCCCGTCGGGCGCCATCCGGTACTTGTAAAATTCCATATTCGTCTTAAATTTCGCATAATTTGAAACATTTTTTTTTCCATTTCAATAATTGTTTTACTCTATGATTGTAGTTAATAAGAATACAGATAACCGCAAATGGTATTAATTCGTTTTATTTTTTTTATTTTTTTTTTTTTATTGCTTTGTATGTGTGTTGTTAATCTTGTTCGTGAAGTTGGACGAGCCCTGTAATTACATAATTTTTTTTCGAAAGGATTTGCGAATGAGACAGAATTACTTAGATTAAAACACGATAGAGATAGGATAGTTAGGATAATATATAACATTTAATATGTTAGTAAATATATAGTGTAAGGCTGATACACTTCTCTCTTTTTATTATATACTTTGTATTAGGTTATTAGTATGTACGTTAGCTAGGATTCTGATAGGACTATGTTAATGTTTATAAATTCTGATTTGTCGGTAAATTTGTCAGTAAATTTCGCTTTTATAATCGAAATAATATATTTACGTCAGTTTTGTTTCTTTTAAATGAAAGAAAAACAAAATCTGCAAAGGATTTTTTTTTGTTACCACTGAGAATCTATCAATTAGAGTTAGCAAATACTTTTTAGATTAAAGTATTTTGTCTGAACACTATTGTTTTATTTATATTTTATTAAGGCGTTCGCGGAGGGAATAGTAGTTAGCATGTCTATGATTTGAAAATGAAGTGAATTTTCGAGGAAACGCGCGGTAACAAGGGGCGCAAAGGCCGCGTATGTGGGAAAAAAATTGAGTAGAGAACGCAAAGAGTTTAAAAAAAAAATGTATTAGCAGGCAGAAAGTGCCGAACCAAGATGTTAATGTTATTTTCGAGTTTATTGTAACTTTTCTTTTCTCTTAATCGTTACATCATAGACATGCTATTTGTATCTGACCAGCTGGAGGGTTCTGTAATAAATTTGTATAATGTAATTGGTTTGTAGTATTAGTATAGTTTTTTTTATATTTTATGTTTTAACGTCGTGTAACGTTTTCGTGTTTTTTGTAAGATGATGCAATAATGAATTAGTTTTAATAATTTGGATAAAGTTTTTCTTTTCTTTTTTTAAATATTTCCTTTTTTTGTTATGATTACGCGTACTAATGTTGGCCTCAGTTCTGCCGGGTCACCATTGTCTGGTGCTCTATTCGCGGCTTTATCCAACCGATTCTACTAATAGTAGGATTGGGATATGATTTCTTTGCATAACGATTACAACGGCTATCGCGACCAGTCTAGTTATACATCGTATGCGGCACGGTAACGAAAGGACTAGCCAACCTTCGTTAATTAGAGCAGATTGCAGGCACAAAGTGTCTTTTAGAAGTCATATCTCTGCGGGCGCAGGAACACTGGTAAGGGTTTCACTCGGTCTTGCCAAGTACGGACCTGTACCCGACGGTTGGATAAACGCTCTAGTTGTGTGCGTCATACAGCTAGAACGGCCAGTGACATTTTGTTTTTCGCTGTTTTTATTTTCGAACTAGTAGTTTTTTTTCTCTTCTTCATATTTGTCCATTTCTTATTAAATTTAATGTTTTATTACTTCATAACACTTAGTTTTTCTATCATACGCGTAACTTCGTCACTCTTACTGTTTTTATCCTATTTATCATTATTGCATTATCCGTTTGTTCGCCACTTTAATATATTCGAATAAGGTTTTGTTTCATATTTGTATATATCGTTGAGTTGTGTTTTTTGCCGCGCGTCGCGAAAGGTTTGGTTTGGTTTACGGATAGAGGTTATGGCCTATGTTACAAGGCGTTGAAGGTAATGAGAGTATTGAGGGCAATTGTTAGTTGAAATGTTGAATATGTTAAGCTGCCCAAATCGTTTATGTATTATTTTCGTCGTATGTTTTTTGTTCACTGATAATGTTACCGTAAATCAAACCAAACGAACGTTTGTATGGTATTACCGCGTTTATTCCGTCGGCGTTTTGTTAAATTTTCGTGACACCCTTTTATATGGACAAAATACGATTTTATTTTTATTGAAAATACTTTAATTCTGTCTCGTCAATAGTTATTGGCTTGTGTTTTTGACCGCCCAATCCTGTTTAAGGGGTCCGATATGGCAAATAAAATTAATGAAATAAATTAAGAAAGGAATAATCGAGAGAAACATGTATTGGTAGTAGAGATAGGGCAAACTTGATGTTCAGAATCAAGTATAAGTAGGAGTTAGTTTATATAAAGGAATATATAAACTGATGGATCGTGTCGAAGCCTTCACCACCTTTTTTAATTATTTATTTTCAATAGTATTTTTTGTATATGATATACCGTAGGCAACTCGGCCGTCGGTTGACGTAGCTTTAGTCCGAGCGGCCGGACAAGCAGTAACGCTTTATCATGAAACGACCGGACTCGTTTCATAAGTAGTTAGATTGATACGACACGATTCATTTCGGTAGAGTAAAAGATTTTTTTTCGGCGTCGAAGTATATGATGGGAAAAAATAATCATTTACTTTTTTTAATAAAAATATAATAGTATTATTAGTTTAGGCTTAAGATTCCCCTCCCCCTCCCTTAGATAGGTTATAGAATTAAGTTTTAGAATAGGATAGGATATATAAGAAGTTATGAGAAGGATTTTGGTTGTGGAGAATAAGTTAGTCGACATATAGAGAGTATAAAT
>NW_020537633.1:0-23693 GCF_003426905.1 Ctenocephalides felis
GCTCTGCCAATTGATTTAGGAGTTCGTTATTAATAATTATGTAAATTAATTTCATTGCAAATCAAAATTCAATGATATCTATGTAATTACGAAGTACCGTAGTAGCATAAAATAGCATTATTTTGATTATTGCCATGTATTGATCTAATTATTTTTTATCAACAATTTGAATCAAAAAGTACATCTAGGTAATATTTCCTTCATATGTAAATTAATTTCATTGTAAATCTACTGTAAACTATCTCTCCGTAATTATAAAACGATGTACCATAAAATTAATTAGACATCATTTAGATTAATACTGTTCGTTGATGTAGAAGTTTGTATTAATAATTTAAGTCAAATATTTCAATAAGGTAACAATACTTTCATATGTAAATGAAGCATAATAAATCTATTTTAAACGTTATCCCTGTAATTATAAAATCGAGTATCCTAAAGTAACATTATTTTGATTATAACTGTTCATTAATTTAGGAATTAGTTATTGAAAATTTTGGTCAAATAGTATACTAGAATAATAATTTCAATGTAAATTAATTTCATTGTAAATCTAAATTAAACGTCATTTCTACAATGTAAAAGAACATAAAATATGAGTTATATACTGAAGTTATATACTACTTATATACATTATATAATATATAATTATATATTTTATAATCATATTATAGAATATCATTAGAGATCATGGTATTCGACCAATATAAAATTCTACATCATCGTAGAATATAGACTTCATACAATGTGACATTAGGAAATAATTAATATTATATTTATGGAAAATATGATATTATCTGTGTTAATCATATTATATTAATTGAATTAAGTTGTATAATCTAAATCCATAAATTTTATATCCATATTTACTTTATTCCGTAACGAACATGTTAAAATGCCACACCTGCTTTTATAGTAGATAAATCTGCAAAAATGTTGCAATGCTACAAAGTATAGCGATTCAATTGTGTTAGAAATTTACATAACAGTACTTAAATTAACAGGTAAGAGAAATGTAGTTTGCAGATTTAGAGTCAGTTACAGTTTGCAAGTTGTTATTAGCTCCCACGAAAACCGAGAAAATAAAAGACAAGTTGTTGGATTTAAAAATAATCAAGTTAAACATTGCAATTATATGTATTATATAATGTTTAAGGTATCATGATTAATCATTTTTATCTCATTGGTTTATGAGTAAGTGTGTAACAACTTGTATCAAAATAGCAATACTGAAGTGAAGTACTAACTGTAAGTACTTTACTACGAGACCTACTACAAATAACTTGGGTACATATTTGCTGACACTATAGTGAGATATTTACCTTGTCATTCCTTGCTCCAAATATGAAAACTTAAAATTCGTTTTATTAAACTTTGACACGTGATTTTGCGTTCGAAGTGAACATGTTAAATACTTTCTTCTATGTCGAAATAAAGCAACGAACTTTGTTATTAGCACCCGACATTGCGTGCACTAATTAGCACAAAATACTTAGTCTAAGTAGAACAAAAAAACTTATGACATAGCCTATGAAAGTGTTGACGATAATAATACTTTGACAATAAGTACTTGAACTGCAATTAAACTAATACTGCCAATTTTATACCCTACCACATAAATATTGAAATCTTCAGATAGTACATATTTTTAGAATATTTAACTTCTGAATCAAGTGTATTCACAAAATAAAAACAAACGAATTCAACCTGGTTGATCTAAGGAAATATATAAAAAAAATAAAAAAGTAATATAAGGCTTTTGCAATAAATAAAATTAATACTAAAATATAAAATTAACACAATTATGTATCGTACATATATATTTGTACATTATGGGCTGTATACAGTCATACTATTTGATCAAAAATATTCATGAAAGTTCAAAATGCAAATGAGTAATAACATGGATTTTTAATTACAAATACCCTATTCTTATAGAATCGTGAAAACTACTTAATTAATAAAATATATAATTGCAACGCTTGGCCTCAGTTATATCTACCATAATTTTAAATTAAATAATCTCTAATTACAGTCTTTTAAATAAATTTTCTGTAGCTTTTATTTTTTTAAATCGCCTGACGATAAGTGATTTACATTTACATAATTCTCTTTAACATTACTAGAATTGTTGCATGCAATGTAAGAATGCAAGTTTGTATTAAAATAGCTTAGATTTTGCAAGACATACTTAGCAAATTATATATTTATTTGTGATCATTTGTTATGTAATTTTTAAAACTATTTTAATTTTATTTTCAACTATTTCCATTGTTGTTTTAAAATGATTATAATAAGATGCAATAAATAATGAAGTAGGTGCATTACGAAAAGCAAATGGAAATTACAGAAAATTATTCAATTATGTGCTTTTTATTAAAAATGGTTGTTATATGCAACTATAAAAATATTTTACAAACTATTATATGAATATATAATACTTCATATTATTTTTTTTATATTACTTTTTCTCTTGCTAGAGATAATCTCTTTTTAACTTTATATGTTCTGAATGTTTTTATTACATTAATAGAGAAAATATTAACGTTTAATTAAATTACAACGATAGCAATATCGAACGATACTCATTAATTGAAAATATTAACAGGAAATATTATTTAATATTCAAAAAGAAATATTAATCGTAGAGCTCTAAACAATTTATTATTAGCTAAAGTATTTAAAAAAATTCTATTATATAATGCAAGGCGTGTTTGGAATGCCCATTCATTAAAAAAGCTCTCTACCTCTTTTATGTCATAGAATTCTGATTCTGATTATATCACACAAAAGATCAAGTTTATCCTTTAATCAAAGCTTTTAGCAGAATAAACTTTACGCAAACATAACTAATTACCTACAGCAGCACATCAAACGAGAGTGTTATTTAAGATGTAAACATGTTTATAATAAGAATACTGAAAACTTCTACATTTAATTATATTTACGCAGTAAAAATATATATTGAGGAAAATAATAGGATACTAATTGGAGCAATAAATAAATAGGATGAGGAGTAATATAACATCCGATGATTTACTAATAATAGAGAGTATAAGATATAAGATATAATATTAATAAGAAAAAATGCTAATTATAATTCTTTGATAATTTTACAAAAATATAAAATGACATCATTTACACTGTAAATGGTAAAATACTTGTTGGTTTTATACTAAATAGAATTGGTTTTATAATAAATAAAATCCATATGTAAAAAATGAAAACCTGAAAATAACCCCATATTTGCTAAAGCATTAATTCTGTAAATTTTACAGAATTAATGCTTTAGCAAATATGGGGTTGTTGTTAGGTTTTTATTTTATATTTGTAGATTTTTTAAGTATAAAACTAACAAGTATTTTACCATTATACAATCTTGATCAAACGCTCAAATTTCTAATGGAACTTGCCAAGGAAGTTAAGAATGTTTTTTTTAAAACCCTTTCATCGACCAAGTTTAACATTTTTAAATTCATTTTACTTCAAGTTCATTTTAAGTCTTCATTCTAGAAAACTTGGAACAATTGTGTCATTATTTTTGACTGGTCCAGGAAATATCATTTTCAATATCATTTATCACACAGAAATACAAAAAAAAAACTACAATAACCAAAAGATGATCACAATTTGACCAAAGCTCTGGATTATACTTGAAAGCTCATAATTTTCAATGGGATAAAAAAAAATTAATATTTCGTGATAGTGATATCAATAGGATGTGAGTAACAAATTTATTTTGTAGTCCGTTAACACGTTCGAGGACAGTAAAAAAATCAGCAAGATACAACAATTATCAGTCATTTTATTTTTGGCTGTGATATCAAAAATTTGATTAACACCGCTTATAAAGGCAATGAGATGATCATCATATTTTGAAACAGTCCATTCAATTTTTTTATATCATTTTTATCGCCATTTGTAAGAGTAATAATAATGGGTAATAATGCCCGAAGGCAGGTCCGTGAGCTGAGTTAAACTCCAACTTGATTTAAGGAAGAAGCAGTGTGAGAGTTTTTCCCATTTATTTATTTATTTATTTATTTTACAAGCCGTCAGTATAATAATAATAATAAGGCTTAAGTCAATATTCTGCAGGTTTAATATAACTTAATTAATTATTAGTTATTTTATTACTTATTTATTTATTATTTAATTTATTTACTATAAACTTATTTATATTTAGTTAATTTTAATTACTTTTTAAATATAATTAGTTTGTTGGTTGCAAGTATTTTTTAAAAATTTAATAAGTATTTTAATAAGCTTTACAATACTTTTACAATATAATTAATTTATTTAACAAATTCTAGGTTATTTTATGATACTTTAACAAATTTAAGTGTCTTATATTATTATTATTATTTCCATTTACATCTCACACCCTAGTGTCCGAGATGGGCTAATTTATAAGAGTAGTCAGACGAAATACGACTTATATACAAACTTGCATTCTTACATACGATTTTAATCGTTATATACGATGTATTCACGTCCGTGAACGTGTTGAATTAATTATAACATCAACTTAATAGTGATCAGATTCAATTGTTAGCAAAATTTAAAAGGTGCTCAACCATATTTTATTAAACTAAAAGTTGTGATTCAGAATATAATAAAAGAAGATAAAAACCACAACGTCTGTAAAGCTTCTAAAGCTCAAAGCTTTCCTTCGTCTTGTCACCGAAAGCTCAGTCTCTTATCACGGCGGGTCCTGTGGCCGCCTCGTACCGCGTGCATAACGCTTTCACCTTCGTTTAAAACGGAGGCGTCTGCACTACCGCCGGCCAGTCGATGCTAATAATATCTTGAAGTGACAACCGTTTGTTTTGAATCACAAGTGCTAGTAAAACTAATTATATAAAGTAAAACGACAAGGCCAATGTTATTCAAATACTTCTAAATAACACTATTGGTTTAGTTCGGTTTTCAATTTCAGGATTCGGTTTATGAGAAGATATTGTGAAAGGATTTGCGAAAGGTTAGTGATGAAAAAAATAATGGGGTAGTAGTGTGTGGAAGTTAATGATATATAGTCGATTTGGATCCGAGATAAAAGCATTTTTGTAAAAAATTATTTAATCCTGGCAAAAAATGTGACTAAATAAAAACAAATTACTTGAAATTTTGCTTCAAACTGCGGCTTATTTTATAAATATTTAAATTTCATAGCAAGCAATTTGAACGATTAAACAATTTTATAAATAAAAATAATAATGAGGTAGACAAATAAAATAAAATATGTATCTAAATTACTATAATAAATAATTACGATAAGTTAAAAAAAATATGTTGTTCAAATAATAATGATATAAAATGACAGTTAAACAAATCACTTTCAATTTCAATTTCTTAGACTTCTAATAATAATAATGTTGCCTATTTTGGATATCAACCTCTTATAATCAAATTATTGAGTTCTATGTAATCATATAAGAACAAAAAGCAATTTTACATAGCCAGTATTCCCAGTTTAATGTTTTTACTAAGTTCTAATGCAAGTAAGACTGAACATAAAAGATTTTTTTTAATTACTTTATTTGTTACAACTGCCAAATAATTAATATCTAGTAACAGTAATGAACAATTATATAAATTTAATAAAAAGACCACAAAATAAAGGAAAAAATTTTGATAAAAATGATATCCGTAGTATGTTGATTTAATATAAAATAAAACCAAATAATAATAATAACAAAATTAATAAGTAAAATAAATAAAATTTCTGAATAATAAAAATAAAACTAGAAAAACAATAAAGTAGAATAAAAACAATAAGTGAAAGATAATAATAAATATAACAAAATAACAATAAAAGATATTTTATATTTTTAGATCTTTTTTCATTCAAAATCAAATAAAATTAATTAAAAACATATGATTCAATTGAATGACTAATTTGCATCTTGAAATTTGGATATTATATATTAACATGTTTTATAATATATAAAAATTTACACTAACCTTATTGATTAAACTCCCTAGCCCAAATGAGGCAATTTTTTCCACAGTATTTTACTTTTCAATGTATGTAATGATATATATATATATATATATATATATATATATATATATAATAAATAGCTAAGTCAATTTTCTGCAATATGAAATATTAACATTTCTTATAAAATTTAACATGAGTAAAGAATATGAAAAATTGTATTCTACATGATCCTCAGAAAATTAATTTATTTTACTAAACACTAAAAAATAATAATAGTAAATTATCACACTTTTTTTTAGTTAGGAACACAGTTGTCTAATTATTGTAAATATCTATATATTTTAAGACATAAATTTAAAATGAATTAAATGTCAATTCTACCTTAAAAATTATTATAAAACTTTTTTTATATACTGTTTTGAACAGTTATTAATGTGGAATAACCAGAGTATTTTTCCTCATATTAAATAACAGTGTCCCACATAATGTAAAAGAAATTAAAGATTGTCTAACGCCAACCGTAAGCTTTATGCAATGCTGAAAAAAGTCTTAATAAATCATTATCAAAACAATAAAAACTTGCATACAAGTAAAATATTATAATCACCGGAAAAACTGTGCAACTAGTAGAATACCATCTTCTCTAAATGTGCTAAAATAATTACACCATTATTTCAAAACGAATAAATTATTCAATACCACTTAGTTTAAAAATAACCAAGAAATCTCGTGTAAAAATCAAATTTCAAGGCTTTTACTCATTTTACATATATTATAAAAGATGTATTGCAGAAACGACCCAGAGTTAGCAATTGTCATCATTGAAATCTATTGTGTTCTTTATTTATTTATATTATTTAAAATCGATTTAGTGCAATTTTTTTGCTGATTCGTGTTGCGAAAATATAATCTTGTTGCAAAAGATGGATAGACTTGATAATAGAGATGTATTTAGGTCATTAATGGTATAATAATTGTTTTTTCTAGATTGCGTAAAATATTTTTAAAATTATATAATGACAGTAAGCACATGTAGAAAAATTGTGACAAAAAGAAACAATGACGATAATTACGTTGAATGTTGGAAGAAGAATTTAAAGTTATTTTCTAGGTAAAAGTGCCACGCAAGCAAATAATGTTAAAAGTCCAAAAATTTTTAAAGAGATTTTAATTTTTTTCCTTTGTTAATATATATATATATATATATATATATATATATATTTATTTGTTTATTTATTTATTCTTCTCAAAAAAGTGATTAAAATAAATTTATGAGATTCCTCTCGCATTGTTTCAATCATATTTTTTCTTAAACATATTGGAATTTTAATTTGTAAAATTTTCTTATATTTTTAAATATTAGCCTGTTCTAAATTTACAAACATTTCATAGTAGCCCGAATTATTGACATTCTTGAAAATTATCATAAAATTTTCTAATTCAACTATTTATTACTTATATTTTTACTATATATTTATTATTTATATTTTTTCATTACATGTGCTTAATTTCTATTTAATCAAAAATCTTCAAACTATATAATTATATATAATATTGAAAGGACTTCCAAGTAAATACTTAATATGTCTTTGAACCAGGAATTCGCGCATTTTCTTATAATCAAACTCTAACAATACACAATTTTAATACGGATGTAGCATTGACAAAATATTAAATAAAGTAAACAAGCCATGAATTAAAAATTCCAACAAATAAAATTCTTTATAAAATTTCTTAAACAATTGAATGTCTAAACGTGACGAGTATAACACGTATAATAAAAGCAATAAACAATATATATTTGTAAAATTGAGACAATGGTGTGTGCTTATTTTGATACGGAGAAGATAATCGGTATAAAATGTCGGGACTCATAATATTTAAAGATTAAAATCTGATATTCATAATTGCAATTCATTAGAACGAAAATCAACAGAATAATTCAGTCTTGTATACAAATTCCTAGTTGATGTCAACATAATTTCTGATATAAATAGTGTAAAAATAAGATTGTAATTATCAAAATCGGAAAAAATATTAACAAAATATATTGATATTGTTTTCATTTCATATAAAAAGTAATACTCTAAAAACATGAAATGTAATTACGCATTGCCATAAATTAAAATATACAACCATTCATAGTAAATGAAATTTGTATTAAATAATTATTTCGTTCGTGCGTTCAATTAGTGACAAAGTACTTCTTGAATTGTTAATTATATTTGAATTATATATTTGTAAAATGCATTCTGATGAATGCAATCATAATATATATTTATTAAAAAATCAATAATTAATTGAAATTAATTTTTTTAATATTACTTATCAAAAACATTTATCATTCAAACTGTAATTCATTTTTCTGCTCGTGTTATTTTCTTTTATGACATGAATTATGTTTATATTCTGTAATGTAATTAATTTTCCTAATGAATAGATGTATGTTACCGCATCTTTTAAAATGCGTACTGAAAGGAAAACCAACAGTTTCCACAGTTTTTCATGTAAAATAAAGCATTACAGGTTTCGCTATATAATACGTATAATATGAGTTTGCAAGTTTCGTAACAAGCTTATTGAATTATATCGGATGACACGGGTGAAAAGAAAAGTGTTTTTCATGTCGTTTAATGGGTGACACGCGCAATTCTTAGGATTTTCTACGAAGAAGGATATATTTTATTTACGAGGAAATATTTTGGAACATCTTAGATATACAACGGTAATATTTAAAAAACTAAATTGTATCTGAAAATGGTACTTCAAATCCTCTTTCAAAATCCTTTCATTGATGGTTACGAGTCAGTGTATACATTTTCAAAAAATATGAACTAAAACCATGTAATAATAAAATTATTTATTACATAAATAAAGCAATTAAAAATTAATTCTTTACTTTAAAAAAATAAACTTAAACGTATAAAGTTATATACAAAATTCTCCAAATATTGTTGTGAATAATTGTGTGTTGCTTCTTTGTAACTCGTCTAAAAAGAATATCCATAATTTCATTGCAAGTGGAAATTAAAGAGGCAGAAAAATTTAGGAGAAACATGCGATTCCTAATCAATATGAATTTGTGAAAAAACAATAAAATGGTTCAAAATAATATTTCTTCCGCCGTGTGTATCACAAGAGTGGAACTTGTGCTAATTAAGTTGAAGGATGATGTTTAACGCAAACTAGATTTTAATTGCTTAGATAAATTGGAGAAACAGTCAAGAATTTCAATCTTTAAGATTTCCGTTGCATTTGTAATAGAGTATATACGGAGATATTATATTTAATTAGTTTTTCCTGAGACGACGCCTACTGTTTTGTCTACATTTTCACCAGCTTTCAATAAAAGTACAGTTAAGTACATAATGTGATAAATAGATTAAAATTTATCTACGTCTATATTTTCATCACAAATATGAATTTGTCCATTACTACCATTACTTCTGCCATCATCTCTTAAGCAACTTATATGTTACGATTTCCTGTAACTCAGTATTACTACATACTAATCCAACCAGCTATGTCTAAGAGTTCATTACATAATTTAAAAATTACTGATGCCTCCAAAAAACGAGTTGAAATATTGTCGACAATTATATGAAATGATAATGCACAACCATATAAAAAAAATCAACTATTACTTCACACAATATGTAGGCCAGTCAGTGTACCTGGACGGAAGAAATAGAGAAGACAGTGAATTCGCTCGGAGCAAAACAGGCAATAACTTTTGCTTTCGATTCAAGGCCAATGATTACACGTAACAGTACCGTCCGACCGGCGTTAATTCCATTTCTTATATTAAATCAGACAGATAACAGATAAATAATAATAAAAATATGAAATACTAAATAAAATTTATGTTACAATTATGATAAAACCAATTTTTATAGCGCAATTATTTGTGAGGCAAATACAAATATAACTTCGAACCTCTATGGGTTCGCGTAACTTTGAGGACACGTTCCAAATTTTACCAAATAATTTTTCTTTCATATTATATTATATTATATTTTTCTTATTTTTTCAAAACTTTTTTCGTGAAATGATGCATAAATCTCACAAAATTCGCACACATCTCCTAATCCTATAAACTTATATACCTTTAAACCTCTATGAGCCCGCGTAACTTTGAGAACACATTCCATATTTTTCGGTATTTTACCAAATAATTTTTCTTTCATATTATATTATATTATATTTTTCTTATTTTTTTAAAACTTTTTTTGTGGAATGATGTATAAATCTCACAAAATTCGCACACATCTCCTAATTTTATAACCTCGTCAAGAACACCAATATCAATATTTATGACGTATGCTAAGATTTTCAACCTGAAATAAAATCTCTTAAACAGAAGAAGGAGCATAGACCGCTATGACTTGAGAGTCAAATAATTCATAAACATCAAAAAATTAGTTTGAACAGAATTTTTTGTCTTTCATGTGCATATATACGCTTATAATTACTGCTATTTTGTATCCCTAATAGTTTTAGATGTAAAATAAAAATTCGGCCCGTAGAAGGTTAATATAAACGTGTAGAGGGTTAGTAGAGAGTTAATATAACTAGGAAAAATGACATATTAAAAAAAAAATTAATGCCAATCGAAATAAAAATTCACTCTTTCATTGAGTTTAAAGGCCTAGAATGTATCAAATCTAACTGCTCTCAGATTTTTTTCTATCAAAATCTTATAGGTTTTGTATAAAACTTGCCAATGCCTTAAATGTCCATTCATTTATACATTAATAAATCGCAAGTAACTATAATAAATCTGATCAAAAAATAATTATTTTCTCGCGTTTTGGTCTATTTTATAAACCATTGACAATAAAATGAAAATTCTAAAGTAACGTAAAACTGGAATCCATCCCTCTGCAAAAATAAATTAAATCTCTTTTAAGTATATAATAAAACGGTTTTGTTGTTTTTGACTGTAAAAGAGTGTAAAAAATCTAATAAAATCTATCTGATCTATCAAATCTTTTCAGAAATCACTCCTTACAGATTTTTTTCTATCAAAATCTTGAAGATTTTGTATAAAACTTCCCAATGTCTTAAATGTCCATTCATTAATAGATTAATAAATAAATCGCAAGTTAAATCTGACCAAAAAATAATTATTTTTTCGCTTTTATTTTATTTTAGATCTATCAAACTTTTTCAGATTTCATTCCTTACATATTTTGTATAAAACTTGCCAATTACACATAACACAAATATTCAATCATTTTTATTTCGCCATATTGCAATTTCTCTATACACTCTATACAAAAAGCATTGAAAAAGATAATATTACAAATTATCAATCTAAAAATTGATAAATGGATTTTTTCGTACTCATTAAGGTTGAAATTTTTTGCCTAATAAGTCTAAATAATTTAAAATCTATCAAATATAAGTTTTCTCAGATTTCTCATTATCACAACTTTATATATTTTGTATAAAACTTCAAATTTTTTAATTTCCCAAAAAGTCCACATCTGAATCTGAATCAATAAAAAGAGTTAGATATATTATAGAGTTATATATATATATATATATATATATATATATATATATATATAATAGTATATTATAGAGTTATTCGTATATTAAAAAATGCATTGACATTGACAAAATTTAAAGTAATTGTAAGATTTTTGGAAACTTATATGCGTTAGATTCGAATATTATTTGGAAATCTTGGAAACAGTTTGGAATCTTTATATTTCGGTTGGGGTATTATCATATCCTGCACGTTTCAAAACATTGCAAGAGAACAGGTAAGTTCTCTAAAATTGCAAACACAGAATTTCTGGTTCGCATGTGAATTGCTCCGATTACAACATTTCTGTCTGCTCTATATAGGTAGATACCACAAATATAAGTTACAAAATGCCCAGGGCATTCCACTATGTAACACATTTTGTTATCCGCAATGCTCGAGGCTTTTCAGTCGGAAGATAAGTATCAGCCCTCACAAAATAACTTGACTCCTCTACATATATTTACATAAGCCAGTACTAAAAATAGCACTAAAGATATTTGATGGAGACCTACAATAAAGCATATTAAGGAAGTGAATTTATGACCTCTTTATGACTGTGCCGGTTAACTGACATGAAATTCTAGGGCGCAATGGGAACAGAAAATCTGATAAAATATGGAACAATTATTTCCCTGAAATATGTTTCTACTACTACTATATACACTGCACGAAAAAACAATGTGTGATCGATGAACGGGAAATATCGATATTTCCTGGTCTATTTTAAAGAAATCCAATTATTATTCATTAGCATTATCATACCATAATTTTATTCCGAAGGTTGTATCTATAAAGTGCGGAATTTTCAACTAAGATAGTTACCACCGGCAAGTATATTTTTGGAATTTTCTGCAAGAAAATTCAATCAATTTTTGAGACTTTTAAACTTTGAAATACAAAGAATTCACTTCATCTAATCCTTCAAAATAACATCGCAGAATAAGATTTAATCATTTTTGATATTAGCAAGAAAATTCCTATATTCGCGCCCTAGTTCCTTCCAAGTTTCTACTCCATTACCGCAGCCTTGACATATCCATGAATAAATAATAAATCTAACACAATCAAAAAATCAATCATAGAAATATTATTACAAAGATTCACTGTCCATCAATTCGATAAAATGTTCATTTCAAGTGTCGGTTGTCAATTATAGAAAAGAACTTCATAATGGCAACATTCAACATATTTCTTACGGACAACAAGAGGTTAATTAAAACCTTGAATATTCACACATTTGTGCAATAATTTGTTTAGCTCGAGTGATCAAGAAGTATAATTGAAATTTGAGTAGACACATCGTGAGCTATGTTGTAAAAATATAGTGATTGAATTTGAAAATAATAATAAAACCGTAACGAGATTCGTTAAATGTTGGAAATCGAGATAAAATGTAGTTGAAATATAATTGGCAAGTTTGAAATATAAATAAGTTTTGAAATTCTATTACTATTTTGTAAGAGTAATGCATAAATGTTTTAATTGAATTGCATTCTTTATAGTTATATATATATTTGCCTTTCAAGATGTAATTTTACTGGAATTTATTAATTAGTTTTGTCCTAGTGACTTCTAACTCCTAGCTTCATAATGAAAATAAATAACAAAAATGTGAATTTTTTGTCATATAATATCAAAGACATTAAAAGTCAACTAGATAATTCCCGTAATTTATTTGTGGTAAAATTAGAAGAAATTTAATTTTCAGTTATGAATTATTTTATATTTCATATTATTGGGCTTAAAAAACGAACAAAGACGAAAAAAACGCTTTGAGATTTGCACCCTTATTAGGTGATACGTTAAGGAAAAAAGATGATTTTTATTAATTAAAATTAGATTATCAGTTTTTTAAGGATAATATGCAGACTAAAAATTAATAGTCAAATACTATTTATAATAATATGAAAAAAGTCATCATTAATTCAAATTATTACAAAATTAAAGATCATATAAAAAGTTCATGTCTAAAGCAACAAACTTGTCGATAATCAATTTTTACTTGATAATTTTTCTTTCCAAATATAACGCATGATGAAAACCAATAATAAACTAATAATTAGAAAAATCAAGTTAGCATCTTCTACTTGAAATAATGCCTAAATAAGTAAAGGTAATATAAGGCCTCTGGTCCGAAATAAAAACCAAATACCCTGCAGTTTTGAGGTAAAATTAAAAATTCAAATAACTTGAGAAAAAAGTCTTTTTTTTAATTTCACTCTTAAAACTGTAAAATACTTTTATATGAATTATATAATTATCAAAATTATATTTGTAGTAATTAAATTTACAGTTTTAAAATTTGGGCTCAAAGTGTAAACAAATGCACTACTAAACTAATTGCACTACAAGCATGATCATACTAGAAACATATTAAGTATAATATATTATAATGAATTGTATTTGTCCTGAACGTTCAGTGAATAAATTCGATTAGTATTTTAATTACGTATACTATTTTATCTTCATTAGAATTCTAATTATACAAATATCATTTTAAAAAACAATGAAGAGTTCTTCTGACTATCTAATAGCTCCATCACAAAAGTCTCATCTAAAAATTGGCCGAATTATTTTCCACGTTTACTTTTTCATTAACTTAATTTTAAGTACATATTCCTAACTTCATGAATTCATGATTAAATTTTAATATACTTGAAATAAACAACTAAACTCTCTTGTCAGTTTACCTCATCAAATACTTCTGGTCCACATAGTCTAAATTCTGCGGTCGTCCGCAGAAACCGAATCGATATTTTACGATCGCAATGTCGTAGCATTGAAAATCTCGTAGAAAGATCGTGGTTTCTTATATATTTACTAACATTGAATTAACATAAATCTGTGAATCACACAACATAAAATCTCCGCATTTCCTGAATATGTTAATTTGACCTGGATTATGAAATGGAATAAAAATAATAAACACACAGTCGGCCGTAACGAAGAGATGCGAGTGCTTAGTGGGATAAATAGGTCGGTCTTCGGAATAAAATGTTAATGTTATATAATCGATTTATGACCTTTTTCAATTTTTTGGGTACGACGGTTTAAGATTGCGTATGTGAGTTCATGATTTCGTTATGAGGAGTAAAAAAAGCACGCATGTGTCGACATTTCAATATCACCAATAAAAGTCAGAGGAGGCAGATGAAATACCCTAATGAATTATGATATTTTTCAAGAAAATAATTACTATGTACAACTACCAAAAATTACATTCAAACTAAAGATAAACTTTATTATTCTTTCATGGCTCTATTGCACCGCTGTTTTCATTATCGATAATCCCTCAATATCAGTGCGAAAAATAGCCAGATTAATTCTATGGAAAAGTTCAGTGATCCATTGATGGACTGTATTCACGTAATGTTTTGTCTAGACAAATTTAATACGCATTCGTAATATTAATCAGAACACATTGTACGTATGTTATTCACAGATTTTATATCAGTGTATTGTACATAAAACTTCATTATAACTTTTAGTATACACCATAAATATAAATCAAAGAAAAAATAATCTATGTATATTGCTCTATCTAAAAAATAGGGAAATGGTGAAATGCAGTGTTTTCTAATGTTATTTCTTTGTGCGTACAATTATTTTATCGTAATATTTTGTTAATAAATTTAAATTCACTGCAAAAGGTTAAAAATATATTTCAGAAATCTACTATCTAGAAATTCGCCAGTCTCTTGAATAAAAATATTTAAAAAAAACTCGGTCGAAAAGGTCTAGTATACTAGTTGTAAGTATTATTTTGCCTTGAAAAAAATTGCATAAACCTCCCCACATATAAAAATTGAATTTCAGCTATTCAAGCAAACTTTTCAACTATTATTTAAAAAAAATCGCTTTCACTAACAATTCTTCAATACCATTTCCAATTAATATCTTCAAAGACACTTATAATATCTGTAAATATTGCATGATAACTATTTGTTTCACAAATTTTATTTTGAATATTCCACACAAAGATTAAAAAAAATGGCCATACAATTTTAAATAAAATGTCAAAAAATAAAAAAGAGAGATATCTCATACTAGATAATCTCTTAAATGCATTAACACCCAGCATATTGTCTTAAAAATGTATATTATTTTGATTGACAATAAAACTATGCAAATAAAAAAATTATCTCATCTATTTTGAGCTCTAAAAATGTATTTTATCAAAATGTAGACGTCAACTGTAATCTATAGCTACCTGAAACACAAAACATATATAGACGTTCGGCATAGATTCTGATTAAAATCGCTCTGCAAAATTCTACACTTTCATAGTTTTTTTTGTAATTCAACCACCTATCATAACTCTATTATATTTTAGTATGTTATTACAGACCTATCATAACCTACTGCTATATAGATTTTCATTAAAATCGTCAAAAAAAAACTCAATATTTAATTACCAAGAAACGGTTTGGTCAATCTTTACCAAAAACTAATCAACACGATTTCAAACCATAATCTTTCGAAAAGTTTTTGAAATTTTAAAATAAATTCAAAATTGTAGTCTTAAAAGTAGACGAAACATGTTATACTTTACTGACTTTCATATAAATGGCTTTTAAATTTTTAAAAACGATCTAGCCGTTTTAGGAAAACGTCCAAGAATGGTCAAAAATCGATTCACACATAAATACACATTTTTTAAATTTGGTCTCATTCAATTCAGAATAAGTCGAGACGCCGAGAAAACATAAAACTACTTTGGAAAGTTAAAAACACAGTGAAAAAAGTCTTGTAAATAAAATCGTACAGTAATTCAATTTATTTAATTCAAATACTAAGAAAAATGATTAATCATCATCGCTCTACAGTCGCACGCTAATTACTACAAAAATATTCCTCAAACCCTTCAAAATTTATTTTATGTTCCGTTTGATTAATCTATCCCGAAAACGTCGTCGATAGGTCAAAAATCAACACAAATACACATTTTCCAAATTTGATCTCATTCAATTCAGAATAAGTTAAGACTCCGAGAAAACGTAAAACTCCTTCGGGAAGTTAAAAACATAGTGAAAAAGTCTTGTAAATAAAATCGTGCAGTAATTCAATTTATTTCCTTAAATACTAAGAAAAATGATTGATCATCATCGCTCGCATGCTAATTAATCTACAAAAATATTCCTCAGACCCTTTAAAATTTATTTTACGTTCCGTTTGATTAATCTATCCCGAACTTTATATATTATTTATTCCAGCCGTTTTTGAGAAAACGTCGTCGATAGGCCAAAAATCGACTCACACACAAGCACACATACACATTTTCCAAATTTGGTCTCATTCAATTCAGAATGAGTTGAGTGAAAATTTGAAACTCCTTCGGGAAGTCAAAAACATAGTAAAAAGTCTTGTAAATAAAATCGTGCAGTAATTCAAATTATTTCCTTAAATACATTCCGCAAAGATAAATGATTGATCATCATCGATCAATTAATCTACAAAAATATTCCTCAGACCCTTCAAAATATATTTCAAGTGATTTGATTAATCTATCCCGAACTTTATATCAACTCAACACCTCTTTATCTAGATCATCTAATTTCCGTGATAAAGAGCAATTAATTATCATCTATCTAATCGACAGATCTTGAGGCAGGATGTCGGTTAACGCTGCCAGCAGAACATCAAGCAAGGTTTTGCGAGTTAGCAAGAGTTTCTCTTCGGCGATAACGATAACGCCCGATGAGCTAACAGGAATAATCCACGGACAGGATAAGAAGGTGGAAGAAACGACGAGGACCTATCCCAAGGCGTACGAAGAGATTCCGGGACCCAAGGAGCTGCCCTTAATAGGAAATGCTTGGAGATTTGCACCCTTCATAGGTGATATATTGAGGGAAAAGAGGAATTTGATTTATTAGAATTAGGTTATAAGGTTTTTTAAGGATTTTTGATTATTTCGAAAGATACTGTGCAGGGTAAAAATCAATAATCAAATACGTTTTCTAGTAATATAAGAATATCAGCATTTCTTACTTCAAATTTGCTTAAAAATTAAAGACCATATAATTAATAGGAATTGCTTGGAGATTTGCACCCTTCATAGGTGATATATTGAGGGAGAAAGAGGAATTTGATTTATTAGAATTAGGTTATAAGGTTTTTTTTTAAGGATTTTTGATTATTTCGATAGATACTGTGCAGGGTCAAAATCAATAGTAAAATACATTTTCTAATAATATGAAGAAAGTAGTCAGCATTTTTTACTTCAAATTTGCTTAAAAAATTAAAGACCATATAATTAATAGGAAATGCTTGGAGATTTGCACCCTTCATAGGTGATTTATTGAGGAAAAGAGGAATTTGATTTATTAGAATTAGGTTTTTTAAGGATTTTTGATTATTTCGAAAGATACTGTGCGGGTCAAAATCAATAACCAAATACATTTTCTAATGATATGAAGAAAGTCAACATTCTTACTTCAAGTTTTGCTTAAAAAATTAAAGACCATATTCATTCCTAAATCAATGAGCTTACCGATAATCTTTTTTTACATAATAATTTTGATCAAGAGAATTATGATTAGGTTATAGTCAAATATATTTTAATAACAGAAAGTAGGTCAGCACCTTATACTTATAATTTTGCTTAAAAACTGCTTAAAGATCTGAGTTCATCTCTAAAACAATGAACTTACTTTCTTACTTTATTTTAGGTTTATACTTTAATAAAGTACTCAATTACTTCTGATATAACAATCAATTTTTGAAAAATGATAGAGTGGTTTCATATTGAAGTTTTCAATTTTTAAGATGTCTTAATAGGAAATGCTTGGAGATTTGCACCCTTCATAGGTGATATATTGAGGGAAAAAGAGGAATTTGATTTATTAGAATTAGGTTATAAGGTTTTTTAAGGATTCTTGATTATTTCGAAAGATACTGTGCAATGTCAAAATCAATAATCAAATACATTTTCTAATAATATGAAGAAAGCCAGCATTTCTTACTTCAAATTTTGCTTAAAAAATTTATCGCTAAATCAATGAGCTTACCGATTATCTTTTTTATATAATAATTTTCTTCAAGAAATATTAGGATTAGATTATATATATAGTCAAATATGTTATTAAACAATAACAGAAAGTAGGTCAGCAGCTTGTACCTAAAATTTTGCTTAAAAAAAGACCATTTAAATTAGAGCATTAGTATAAAAAGCTTAAAAAATACATAAAGTTCTGAGTTCATCTCTAAAACAATGAACTTACTTTCTTACTTTGTTTTAGGTTTATACTTTAATAAAGTACTCAATTACCTCTGATATAACAATCAATTTTTGAAAAATGATAGAGTGGTTTCATATCGAAGTTTTCAATTTTTAAGAGGTCTTAATAGGAAATGCTTGGAGATTTGCACCCTTCATAGGTGATATATTGAGGGAAAAAGAGGAATTTGATTTATTAGAATTAGGTTATAAGGTTTTTTAAGGATTCTTGATTATTTCGAAAGATACTGTGCAATGTCAAAATCAATAATCAAATACATTTTCTAATAATATGAAGAAAGCCAGCATTTCTTACTTCAAATTTTGCTTAAAAATTTATCGCTAAATCAATGAGCTTACCGATTATCTTTTTTATATAATAATTTTCTTCAAGAAATATTAGGATTAGATTATATATATAGTCAAATATGTTATTAAACAATAACAGAAAGTAGGTCAGCAGCTTGTACCTAAAATTTTGCTTAAAAAAAGACCATTTAAATTAGAGCATTAGTATAAAGCTTTAAAAAATACAAAGTTCTGAGTTCATCTCTAAACAATGAACTTACTATCTTACTTTATTTTAGGTTTATACTTTAATAAAGTACCCATTTACCTCTTATATTACAATCAATTTTTGAAAATGATAGAGTGGTTTCATATTGAAGTTTTCAATTTTTAAGATGTCTTAATAGGAAATACTTGGAGATTTGCACCCTTCGTAGGTGATATATTGAGGGAAAAGGAGGCATTTGATATATTAAAATTAGGTTATAAGTTTTTTAGGGATTCTTGATTATTTCGAAAGATACTGTGCAGGGTTGAAATCAATAATCAAATACATTTTCTAATAATATGAAGAAAGTCAGCATTTCTTACTTCTACTTAAAAAATTACAGACCATATACAATTCATCGCTAAATCATTACCGAGAATCAATTTTTACATAATAAATTTGCTCAAGAAAGATTAGGATTAGGTTATAGTCAAAATGTATTTTCTAATAGCAAAAAGTAGGTCAGCATAATGAAACTAAAATTTTGCTTAAAGAAACACCATATAAAATAAATAAGAGCATTAGTATAAAAAGCTTAATAAAAATATAAAGTTCTAAGTTCATCTCTAAAACAATTAACTTACTTTCTTGCTTTAATGAGTACTCAATTATCTCTGAGATAATAATCGATTTTTGAAAAGTAATAAAATAGTTTTATATTAAAGTTTTCAATTTTGAAGATGGTCTATAATGCCATCATCATAATAAAATTACCTATCTTATAACCCAGATTTACCTATGTCAGTTCAAATACCCATGTGAAATTCATATATATATATATATATATATGGCGGGCTTATATGATGTTTAATGTAACCAATTATTTAATTTTTTCATTTAATCAGACTGTAAATTACACCTATATACAGGCGTAATTTACAGTCTGATTAAATGAAAAAATTAAATAATTGGTTACATTAAACATCATATAAGCCCGCCATAGAAGAAATATTGAAAGAAAAAACATATGTGATTTATTAAAATAAGGTTATAAGCTGTTACTATTTAGGGCGAAATTAAATTTGAAATACATTTTATAATGATCAAATGTAGATCAGTTTCTTTTACTGAAACATTTTTAAAAACTTTAAAAGCTCGTTCACCTTTGCTATCCTGCAATTTAGGGTTAATTTCGTGAAAGAACTTGAATATTAAAAAAACATTAATCAATTTTCACTTAAAAATTACAAAGTGGTTTAAAATTACAGACTTAATTTTTTTCATGATGTTACTGTAAAAATTTGTTGCCATCATTAAATTTACTGATCATATAAACTAGTAAAATAAATTTACTGGATTTTGTCTATTGAAATATTCATATAAAATGCAAAAATAAGTGTATTTAATATACAAAATGCTCTTTCAAATATAAATTGCATTCAACGTTTCGAATATAAATTACAGTCTAATTAAATGATTTAATAAATAAATTGAACGATTGGTTATAATTAACATCATTTACAGCTATATAACTATTTAATGTGATAATTTATATTGAGCATTAATTTTGATAATGGTTTCCTATTCCCAATAGTTAACAAATTCACTTTACATAATTTTAATACAAGTTAACTCAATTATTTTAAAAGCTATAAAATGAGTCGGTCTTGGCAAAATCGAATCGGTTCATCACGTTCATGAATAAATAAAAAATATATAACAAGTTTAAAGTACCGGAAAGTGTTCAATTATTTTCATATATAAAACTGATAGCATTTACAAAATAAACGATCATTTAGAATGTAGGTCACAAAAATTCAGAACTAATTTTAACATTTTTCAAACTTTTTTAATAAATCACTAAAAATTAAGTGTCTTCATTAATAAGCTCTCTAATTTCTATATTATATATATACCTTATCTGCCAATTAGGCTAAAACCTCTAAAAGTATTTCTAAACTTTCGGAAGCTCATTAAACGATGATTATTATCCTGAAACCTAAAACGCTTAAATTTCATGCATAGTGGCATAAAAATTTATACAAAATACGTATTTAAATAATAAAATAAAAATGCTTCATTTTATTATTAGTTATTTATTAAATCAATCATTCTGTCTGCAGAATATGAGCTGATAAATTCATAACAATTTATGTACATAAAAATAAAGCATAAAATAGAACTAAGTAGTCTGTTATAATTAGCATATTTATTTATATATTGATTTTAAAGTTTTAAATATAACAATATGATTGCACAAAATAGATAATTAGACCAAATGTCATGTGCCAGGGAATAAAATAAAAAGATATAATTTAAGCTATGTACCTCAATAGGCGAAATTAATATTTAGTATTCTAATGATAAAAGAAATTTTTATTCGAATAAATAAATAAAAACATAAATTAGAATTTATTCCAAAGATCATTACTATTATTGTATCATGGCATTAAATAGTAATAAATTATCTACTTTTTTATTAGCTAGAAACCTAGCATATAATTTATTTTCCAAACTTTTTGAAAATTATAAAAAATATATTCTTGAGAATGATTTGATAGTATGTTTGAGACTTCTATATCAGAACCATTGGCTTCAGCAGCTTACTAATGAAAAAAACATAAAATAGTTACCTGTAAATTGATATTCATTTTTTTTTTAAATATAAAATCTAAATACCAAAAAAAGTTTCATTAAAAAAACATATTGCTCTAAGATTAGAAACTGCAGAGCAAACCTAGAGCCAAAAACGTTTGATTATTTTCTTAAATATTAGATATTCAAATTAACAAGTCTCGAGAAGTAAGAAAAACAATTCATTATGAGTTCGTAAATACACTGTGTTAATTAATCTGCTTAAAAACGAAACCCAATAAATTTCACAAGCAAAATATTTCCACAAGAAAATATAAAATTAAGCAATAGATGATAAATTTAAAGCCACAGAATAATTAACTATTTCTACTATTTCAGGACAATACAAGATTCATGAATTGGATAAAGTAATGATGTCTCTACATAAGGATTTTGGAAATGTGGTCCGTGTTGGTGGATTAGTGGGTCATCCAGACCTCTTATTCGTTTTTGATGGTGAGGAAATTCGACGTGTTTTCAGGAGAGAAGAAACTCTTCCACACAGACCATCTATGCCTTCTTTGCATCACTATAAAGCAGTGCTGCGCAAGGATTTTTTTGGTAAAGACGCTGGTATCATTGGAGTGTAAGTAATAATATTAATTTAAATTATGGACTCATAGTACTTTAGATGTTCAACATCATTATTTAATTAATATTGATTAAAATTATAATTAAATGCAATGCAGGCATGGTGAAAAATGGGGACGCATTTAGAGCTCAAGTTCAACAACTAATGTTGCAACCTGCAACTGCAAAACGATTTGTTGGACCTCTGGATGAAATTGCAGGAGATTTTATGCAAAGGTAATAATAGTAGAGAAAAAAAATGATAAAGACTTTTATTAATTGTTATATATGTAGTTGATCGAAATACCATTATACTTGGAGGTAAAGATTTATTTATATAAATATTGGGAGAATTTTGCTTTTTAATATTTGAATTTTAATATAAAAAGAATCAAATCAAACTTCTGTATGATTTTTCTAATATATTTAATTAGATGCATAACCTATATATGAAACTAAGTCATTATAAAAATTATGGTATGTAATGTAATAACTTCATTCGAGCAAATACGTTATATATAAAATGAATTTTTAAGGATTCATGAGATGAGAGATGGAAATCAGGAATTACCTGGAAACTTTTTAGGTGAACACTATACAAATGGGCTTTAGAATGTGAGTATGAATGCATTAGTTGAATACATTTTAAATTAAAGTTTTCGAGCTTCAACTGAAAGCACGTATAAAGCTCATGGCATATATAATAAAGCTTTTTATAGTAGTCCAGCACAAATTAAAAATGTTTAGTTCACGTTAAACAATAGATTATCACGACTGCATTATAAATGGAACTTAATTATGCAAACTAGGTATTGTTCAAAATAATAATTCATTTTTTAATTAGCAATTGGACGGGTGGCATTAGATACAAGACTAGGATGCTTATCGCGGGATTTGGAACCAAATTCAGAACCACAAAGAATTATAAGCGCTATAAACACATTCTTCTGGAACGTTGCTGAAGTAGAGCTTCGAGTACCTCTTTGGAGAATTTATCCCACGAAGAGTTAGGAAATATATAGGAGCTTTAGATGAGTTGAGAGTAAGTGCTTAGAATAGATTTTTATATCGGGATTATAGTTATTTTTAACATTTACTTGAATCATACAGTCAATGTATGCTTAAATATAGGACTAGCAGCACATTATATATAATATAATAGAACATTAAGTTCTGTTAACTTGATAGCATAGCATTCCGAATGCATTAAAATCACATTCAGCTATTTGCAAACACTACAGATTGTGCATGAAGTCATATCGATAGCGATGGAAAATATGGACAAATCAAATGC
>NW_020537633.1:24693-49596 GCF_003426905.1 Ctenocephalides felis
TTTTTAGATCTTTTTTCATTCAAATCAATAAAATTAATTAAAAACATATGATTCAATTGAATGACTAATTTGCATCTTGAAATTTGATATTATATATTAACATGTTTTATAATTATAAAAAGTTACACTAACCTTATTGATTAAACTCCCTAGCCCAATGAGGCAATTTTTCCACAGTATTTTACTTTTCAATGTATGTAATGAATATATATATTATATATATAATATAATATATATATATATAATAAATAGCTAAGTCAATTTTCTGCAATATGAAAATTTACATTTCTTATAAAATTTAACATGAGTAAAGAATATGAAAAATTGTATTCTACATGATCCTCAGAAAATTATTTTATTTTACTAAACACTAAAAAAATAATAGTAATTCATCACCTTTTTTTTAGTTAGGAACACAGTTGTCTAATTATTGTAAATATCTATATATTTTAAGACATAAATTTAAAATGAATTAAATGTCAATTCTACCTTAAAATTATTATAAAACTTTTTTTATATACTGTTTTGAACAGTTATTAATGTGGAATAACCAGAGTATTTTCCTCATATTAATAACAGTGTCCCACATAATGTAAAAGAAATTAAAGATTGTCTAACGCCAACCGTAAGCTTTATGCAATGCTGAAAAAAGTCTTAATAAATCATTATCAAACAATAAAACTTGCATACAAGTAAAATATTATAATCACCGGAAAAACTGTGCAACTAGTAGAATACCATCTTCTCTAAATGTGCTAAAATAATTACACACCATTATTTCAAAACGAATAATTATTCAATACCACTTAGTTTAAAAATAACCAAGAAATCTCGTGTAAAAATCAAATTTCAAGGCTTTTACTCATTTTACATATATTATAAAAAGATGTATTGCAGAAACGACCCAGAGTTAGCAATTGTCATCATTGAAATCTATTGTGTTCTTTATTTATTTATATTATTTAAAATCGATTTAGTGCAATTTTTTGCTGATTCGTGTTGCGAAAATATAATCTTGTTGCAAAGATGGATAGACTTGATAATAGAGATGTATTTAGGTCATTAATGGTATAATAATTGTTTTTTCTAGATTGCGTAAAATATTTTTAAAATTATATAATGACAGTAAGCACATGTAGAAAAATTGTGACAAAAAGAAACAATGACGATAATTACGTTGAATGTTGGAAGAAGATTTAAAGTTATTTTCTAGGTAAAAGTGCCACGCAAGCAAATAATTAAAAGTCCAAAAATTTTTAAAGAGATTTTAATTTTTTTCCTTTGTTAATATATATATATATATATATATATATATATTATTTGTTTATTTATTTATTCTTCTCAAAAGTGATTAAAATAAATTTATGAGATTCCTCTCGCATTGTTTCAATCATATTTTTTCTTAAACATATTGAATTTTAATTTGTAAAATTTTCTTATATTTTTAATATTAGCCTGTTCTAAATTTACAAACATTCATAGTAGCCCGATTATTGACATTCTTGAAAATTATCATAAAATTTTCTAATTCAATTCATTATTTATTACTTATATTTTACTATATATTTATTATTTATATTTTTTCATTACATGTGCTTAATTTCTATTTAATCAAAATCTTCAAACTATATAATTATATATAATATTGAAAAGACTTTCCAAGTAAATACTTAATATGTCTTTGAACCAGGAATTCGCGCATTTTCTTATAATCAAACTCTAACAATACACAATTTTAATACGGATGTAGCATTGACAAAATATTAAATAAAGTAAACAAGCCATGAATTAAAATTCCAACAAATAAAATTCTTTAAAAATTTCTTAAACAATTGAATGTCTAAACGTGACGAGTATAACACGTATAATAAAAGCATAAACAATATATATTTTGTAAAATTGAGACAATGGTGTGTGCTTATTTTGATACGGAGAAGATAATCGGTATAAAATGTCGGGACTCATAATATTTAAAGATTAAAATCTGATATTCATAATTGCAATTCATTAGAACGAAAATCAACAGAATAATTCAGTCTTGTATACAAATTCCCAGTTGATGTCAACATAATTTCTGATATAAATAGTGTAAAAAATAAGATTGTAATTATCAAAATCGGAAAAAATATTAACAAAATATATTGATATTGTTTTCATTTCATATAAAAAGTAATACTCTAAAAACATGAAATGTAATTACGCATTGCCATAAATTAAAATATACAACCATTCATAGTAAATGAAATTTGTATTAAATAATTATTTCGTTCGTGCGTTCAATTAGTGACAAAGTACTTCTGAATTGTTAATTATATTTGAATTATATATTTGTAAAATGCATTCTGATGAATGCAATCATAATATATATTTATTAAAAATCAATAATTAATTGAAATTATTTTTTTAAATATTACTTATCAAAAACATTTATCATTCAAACTGTAATTCATTTTTTCTGCTCGTGTTATTTTCTTTTATGACATGAATTATGTTTATATTCTGTAATGTAATCAATTTTCCTAATGAATAGATGTATGTTACCGCATCTTTTAAAATGCGTACTGAAAGGAAAACCAACAGTTTCCACAGTTTTTCATGTAAAATAAAGCATTACAGGTTTCGCGCTATATAATACGTATAATATGAGTTTGCAAGTTTCGTAACAAGCTTATTGAATTATATCGGATGACACGGGTGAAAAGAAAAGTGTTTTTCATGTCGTTTAATGGGTGACACGCGCAATTCTTAGGATTTTCTACGAAGAAGGATTATTTTATTTACGAGGAAATATTTTGGAACATCTTAGATATACAACGGTAATATTAAAAAACTAAATTGTATCTGAAAATGGTACTTCAAATCCTCTTTCAAAATCCTTTCATTGATGGTTACGAGTCAGTGTATACATTTTCAAAAATATGAACTAAAACCATGTAATAATAAAATTATTTATTACATAAATAAGCAATTAAAAATTAATTCTTTACTTTAAAAAAATAAACTTAAACGTATAAAGTTATATACAAAATTCTCCAAATATTGTTGTGAATAATTGTGTGTTGCTTCTTTGTAACTCGTCTAAAAGAATATCCATAATTTCATTGCAAGTGGAAATTAAAGAGGCAGAAAAATTTAGGAGAAACATGCGATTCCTAATCAATATGAATTTGTGAAAAAACAATAAAATGGTTCAAAATAATATTTCTTCCGCCGTGTGTATCACAAGAGTGGAACTTGTGCTAATTAAGTTGAAGGATGATGTTTAACGCAAACTAGATTTTAATTGCTTAGATAAATTGGAGAAACAGTCAAGAATTTCAATCTTTAAGATTTCCGTTGCATTTGTAATAGAGTATATACGGAGATATTATATTTAATTAGTTTTTCCTGAGACGACGCCTACTGTTTTGTCTACATTTTCACCAGCTTTCAATAAAAGTACAGCTAAGTACATAATGTGATAAATAGATTAAAATTTAGCTACGTCTATATTTTCATCACAAATATGAATTTGTCTATTACTACCATTTATCCATTACTTCTGCCTTCATCTCTTAAGCAACTTCTACGTTACGATTTCCTGTAACTCAGTATTACTACATACTAATCCAACCAGCTATGTCTAAGAGTTCATTACATAATTTAAAAATTACTGATGCCTCCAAAAAACGAGTTGAAATATTGTCGACAATTATATGAAATGATAATGCACAACCATATAAAAAAAATCAACTATTACTTCACACAATATGTAGGCCAGTCAGTGTACCTGGACGGAAGAAATAGAGAAGACAGTGAATTCGCTCGGAGCAAAACAGGCAATAACTTTTGCTTTCGATTCAAGGCCAATGATTACACGTAATAGTACCGTCCGACTGGCGTTAATTCCATTTCTTATATTAAACCAGACAGATAACAGATAGATAAAAATATAAAATAATGTTTAAAACTTGTGATACACTTATGATAAAACAATTTTTTGGTGCAATTAATTGTGAGACAAATACAAATCTAAATTTAAACCTCTATGGGCCCGCGTAACTTTGAGGTCACATCCAATTTTTTCCTTATTTTGCCATATAATAATGACTTTTTTCGATTTTTTTTTCAATAGCAATCAGAATACATGACAATTATATGAGCTATTTGGCTTATTTCATTCCCTCGCACACATACACACACACTTTCAAACACACATATAAATTTATCTGATAAATATTACATTGATATTTAGAGAATCACTTCAATAAGTGATTATACTATTCTGTTCACATAAAGTGACGCATAAATCTCACAAAATTCTAATAAATCTCTTAATTCTTAACTTGTCAAGACTGCCAATATCAATGACCTTTACTAGGCTGTTCAGCCTGAAATAACATTTTCATACATGGAAGTGCAAACATAGGCTACTGTGACTTGAGAGTCAAATAATTCATTAACACCAAAAAATTAGTTTGAACAGAATTATTTTTCATTTGAATATATAGGCTTATATTTACTGATTTTTTTTTTAGATGTAAAACAAAAATTCAGCCCGTAGAGGGCTAGGCTAATATAAACGTATTTGTACTATGTAAAACAATATATTTTTAAAGATTTTTTAATGCCCATCAAGATTAAAATTCACTCTTTTATTAAGTATAATAGCTCAGAATGTATAAAAACTAGATTTTTTCTATGAAAATCTTATAGACTTTGTAAACAACTTGCCAATGTATTTAAATGTCCATTCATTAATACATTAATAAGTCGCGAGTAATTATAATGAATACTTCTGAAAAAAAAACTTATTTTATAGTTTTCGTGTCTATTAAGAAAACCATTGACAATAAAATGAAACTTCTATAGTAACGTGAAAAAGGAATCCATCCCTCTGCAAAACTAAATTAAATCTCTATTAAGTCTATAAAACGTTTTCCTATTTTTTAACTGTAAAAAAGTATAAAAAATCTAATAAAATCTATCTGATCTATCAAATCTTTTCAGATTTCACTCCTTACATATTTTGTATAAAACTTGCCAATAATTCAAATAATCATTTAATTAATGTTTCGCCATTTTGCAATTTCTTTATACACTCTACATAGCAAGCATTAAAAAAATAATATTACGAATTATGAATATAAAAATTTATAAAGAGCATTTCGTACTCATTAAGATTGAAATTTGCTGTCTAATTAGTCTAAATAGTCTAAAATCTATCAAATATAATTTTTTCAAGTTTCTCTCTATCACAACTACATATATTTTGTATAAAACTTCAAATTTTCTAATTTCCCAAAAAGTCTACATCTGAATCAATCTAAAACATCTGAACAAATAAAAAGAGTGTGCCTGAGAAATATATATGTGATACGTATCGTATATTAGAAAATGCATTCAAAAATTGGCAAAATTTAAAGTTATTATAAGATTTTTGGAATCTCATGTGCGTTAGATTAGAATATCAATGGATTCTTTAAATTTGGGTTGGGGTATTATCATATTCTGCACGTTTCAAAACATTGCAAGAGAACAGGTAAGTTCTCTAAAATTGCAAACACAGAATTTCTGGTTCGCATGTGAATTGCTCCGATTACAACATTTCTGTCTGCTCTATATAGGTAGATACCACAAAATATAAGTTACAAAATGCCCAGGGCATTCCACTATGTAACACATTTTGTTATCCGCAATGCTCGAGGCTTTTCAGTCGGAAAGATAAGTATCAGCCCTCACAAAATAACTTGACTCCTCTACATATATTTACATAAGCCAGTACTAAAAATAGCACTAAAGATATTTGATGGAGACCTACAATAAAGCATATTGAAGGAAGTGAATTTATGACCTCTTTATGACTGTGCCGGTTAACTGACATGAAATTCTAGGGCGCAATGGGAATAGAAAATCTGATAAAAATAATGGAACAATTATTTCCCTAAAATATGTTTCTACTACTACTATACACTGCACGAAGAAACAATGTGTGATCGATCAACGGAAAAAATCGATATTGCCCTGGTCTATATCAAAAAAATCCATTTATTATTCATTAGCATTATCATACAATAATTTTATTCCGAAGGGTGTATCTATAAAGTGCGAAATTTTCACCTAAGATAGTTACCACCGGCAAGTATATTTCTGAAATGTCCTGCAAAAAAATTCAATCAATTCTTTTTGAGACTTTTAAACTCTGAAATACAAAGAGTCCACTTCATATTATCCTTCAAAATAATTTCACAATATGATTTAATCATTTTCGATATTAGCAAGAAAATTCCTATATTCGCGCCCTAGTTCCTTCCAAGTTTCTATTCCACTGCCGCAGCCTTGACATATCCATGAATAAATAATAAATCTAACACAATCAAAAAATCAATCATAGAAATATTATTACAAAGATTTACTGTCCATCAATTCGATTAAAAAGTTCATTTCATGTGTCGGTTGTCAATTATAGAGAAGAACTTCATAATGGCAACATTCAATACATTTCTAACGGACAACAAGAGGTTAATTAAAACCTTGAATATTCACACATTTGTGCAATAATTTGTTTAGCTCAAGTGATCAAGAAGTATAATTGAATTTTGAGTAGACACATCGTTAGCTATGTTGTAAAAATATAGTGATTAAATTTGAAAATAATAATAAAACCGTAACGAGATTTGTTAAATGTTGGAAATCGAGTTGAAAATATATATAGTTGAAATACAATTGGCAAGTTTGAAATATAAATATGTTTCGAAATTATACGGATCTATTACTATTTTGCAACAGTAATGCATAAATGTGTTAATTGAATTGCATTTTTTATATATTCGCATTTAAAGATGTAATTTAACTGGAATTTATTAATTAGTTTTGTCCTAATGACTTCTAACTCTTAGCTTCATAATGACAATAAATAACAAAAATGAGAATTTTTTGTAATATAATATCAAAGACATTAAACGACAACTAGATAATTCCCATAATTTATTTGTAGTAAAATTAGAAGAAATTTAATTTTCAGTTATTGGGCTTAAAGCATATGAACAAATATGAGAAACATACTATTTAATTGTATAAAAAATGATTTGAGATTTGCACCCTTATCAGGTAATACGTTAACGGAAAAGGACAATTTTCATTCATTAATAATAGGTTATCAGTTTTTTAAGGATACTATGCAGACTCAAAATTAATAGTCAAATAATATTTATAATAATATGAAGAAAGTCACCATTAGTTCAACTTAAGCTTACAAAATTAAAATTTTATGTTTAAAGCAATAAACTTGCCGATAATCAATTTTTACTTGATAATAAACCAATAATCAACTAATAATTATAAAAAATTAAGTAGTATCTTCTTCTTGAAATGCTGCCTAAATAAGGTAAAATGAAACCGTTGATTTGAAACAAAAACCTAACAAACAATTTTGAGGTAAAAGTTTTACTTTCATTGAAATAACTCGAGGAAAAAGCCTTTTTTTTTAATTTCACTCTTAAAACTGTAAAGTGCTTTTATATAAATCACATAATTACCAAAAATATATTTGTAGTAAAATTATAAGGAATTAAATTAACAGTTGTGAATTATTTGGTCTAAAATTATAAATAAACGCACTACTAAACTAATTGCACTACAAGCATGATCATATTAGAAGCATATTAAATTTAATATATTATAATGTATTATATTTGTCCTGAATGTTTAGTGAATGAATTCGATTAGAATTTTAATTGCATATACTATTTTATTTTTATTTGAATTTTAATTATACAAATATTATTTTAAAGAACAATAAAGAATTCTTCTGTCTATGAAATAGCATCTCAAAAATCATCCATCACAAAAAGTCTCATTTGAAAATTGGCCGACGTATTTTCCACGTTTATTTTTTGATTAACTTTATTTTTTAGTACAAATGTCTAATGAATTCATAATTATTTTTTATTAAACTTGAAATGAACAACTAAAGACTCCTGCCAGTTCATCTCATCAAATACTTCTGGTCCACATAGTCTAAATTCTGCGGTCGTCCGCAGAAACCGAATCGATATTTTACGATGGCAATGTCGTAGCATTGAAAATCTCGTAGAAAGATCGTGGTTTCTTATATATTTACTAACATTGAATTAACATAAATCTGTGAATCACACAACATAAAATCTCCGCATTTCCTGAATATGTTAATTTGACCTGGATTATGAAATCGAATAAAAATAATAAACACACAGTCGGCCGTAACGAAGAGATGCGAGTGCTTAGTGGGATAAATAGGTCGGTCTTCGGAATAAAATGTTAATGTTATATAATCGATTTATGACCTTTTTCAATTTTTTGGGTACGACGGTTTAAGATTGCGTATGTGAGTTCATGATTTCGTTATGAGAAGTAAAAAAAGCACGCATGTGTCGACATTTTAATATCATCAATAAAAGTCAGAGGAGGCAGATGAAATCCCCAAATAAATTTTTCAAGAAAATAATTACTCTATGTACAACTACCATCTAACTAACTAAAGATAAAATTTATTATGCTTTCATGGCTCTATTGCACCGCTGTTTTCATTATCAATAATCCCTCAATATCAGTGCGAAAAATAGCCAGATTAATTCTATGGAAAAGTTCAGTGATCCATTGATGGACTGTATTCACGTAATGTTTTGTCTAGACAAATTTAATACGCATTCGTAATATTAATCAGAACACATTGTACGTATGTTATTCACAGATTTTATATCAGTGTATTGTACATAAAACTTCATTATAACTTTTAGTATACACCATAAATATAAATCAAAGAAAAAATAATCTATGTATATTGCTCTATCTAAAAAAATAGGGAAATGGTGAAATGCAGTGTTTTCTAATGTTATTTCTTTGTGCGTACAATTATTTTTATCGTAATATTTTGTTAATAAATTTAAATTCACTGCAAAAGGTTAAAAAATATATTTCAGAAATCTACTATCTAGAAATTCGCCAGTCTCTTGAATAAAAATATTTAAAAAAAACTCGGTCGAAAAGGTCTAGTATACTAGTTGTAAGTATTATTTTGCCTTGAAAAAAATTGCATAAACCTCCCCACATATAAAAATTGAATTTCAGCTATTCAAGCAAACTTTTCAACTATTATTTAAAAAAAATCGCTTTCACTAACAATTCTTCAATACCATTTCCAATTAATATCTTTCAAAGACACTTATAATATCTGTAAATATTGCATGATAACTATTTGTTTCACAAATTTTATTTTGAATATTCCACACAAAGATTAAAAAAAATGGCCATACAATTTTAAATAAAATGTCAAAAAATAAAAAAGAGAGATATCTCATACTAGATAATCTCTTAAATGCATTGACACCCAGCATATTGTCTTAAAAATGTATATTATTTTGATTGACAATAAAACTATGCAAATAAAAAAATTATCTCATCTATTTTGAGCTCTAAAAATGTATTTTATCAAAATGTAGACGTCAACTGTAATCTATAGCTACCTGAAACACAAAACATATATAGACGTTCGGCATAGATTCTGATTAAAATCGCTCTGCAAAATTCTACACTTTCATAGTTTTTTTTGTAATTCAACCACCTATCATAACTCTATTATATTTTAGTATGTTATTACAGACCTATCATAACCTACTGCTATATAGAATTTCATTAAAATCGTCAAAAAAAAACTCAATATTTAATTACCAAGAAACGGTTTGGTCAATCTTTACCAAAAACTAATCAACACGATTTCAAACCATAATCTTTCGAAAAGTTTTTGAAATTTTAAAATAAATTCAAAATTGTAGTCTTAAAAGTAGACGAAACATGTTATACTTTACTGACTTTCATATAAATGGCTTTTAAATTTTTAAAAACGATCTAGCCGTTTTAGGAAAACGTCCAAGAATGGTCAAAAATCGATTCACACATAAATACACATTTTTTAAATTTGGTCTCATTCAATTCAGAATAAGTCGAGACGCCGAGAAAACATAAAACTACTTTGGAAAGTTAAAAACACAGTGAAAAAAGTCTTGTAAATAAAATCGTACAGTAATTCAATTTATTTAATTCAAATACTAAGAAAAATGATTAATCATCATCGCTCTACAGTCGCACGCTAATTACTACAAAAATATTCCTCAAACCCTTCAAAATTTATTTTATGTTCCGTTTGATTAATCTATCCCGAAAACGTCGTCGATAGGTCAAAAATCAACACAAATACACATTTTCCAAATTTGATCTCATTCAATTCAGATAAGTTAAGACTCCGAGAAAACGTAAAACTCCTTCGGGAAGTTAAAAACATAGTGAAAAAGTCTTGTAAATAAAATCGTGCAGTAATTCAATTTATTTCCTTAAATACTAAGAAAAATGATTGATCATCATCGCTCGCATGCTAATTAATCTACAAAAATATTCCTCAGACCCTTTAAAATTTATTTTACGTTCCGTTTGATTAATCTATCCCGAACTTTATATATTATTTATTCCAGCCGTTTTTGAGAAAACGTCGTCGATAGGCCAAAAATCGACTCACACACAAACACACATACACATTTTCCAAATTTGGTCTCATTCAATTCAGAATAAGTTGAGACGCAGTGAAAACATGAACCTCCTTCGGGAAGTGAAAACATAGTGAAAAAAAGTCTTGTAAATAAAATCGTGCAGTAATTCAAATTATTTCCTTAAATACATTCCGCAAAGATAAATGATTGATCATCATCGATCAATTAATCTACAAAAATATTCCTCAGACCCTTCAAAATATATTTCACGTGATTTGATTAATCTATCCCGAACTTTATATCAACTCAACACCTCTTTATCTAGATCATCTAATTTCCGTGATAAAGAACAATTAATTATCATCTATCTAATCGACAGATCTTGAGGCAGGATGTCGGTTAACGCTGCCAGCAGAACATCAAGCAAGGTTTTGCGAGTTAGCAAGAGTTTCTCTTCGGCGATAACGATAACGCCTGATGAGCTAACAGGAATAATCCACGGACAGGATAAGAAGGTAGAAGAAACGACGAGGACCTATCCCAAGGCGTACGAAGAGATTCCGGGACCCAAGGAGCTGCCCTTAATAGGAAATGCTTGGAGATTTGCACCCTTCATAGGTGATATATGAGGGAAAAGAGGAATTTGATTTATTAGAATTAGGTTATAAGGTTTTTTAAAGATACTTGGTGTTTTCGTTAGGAGGCCGTTCAAGTATTGCGTAAGCACTATAGGGAGGCGGGGGGGGTTGTTGATTTGCTTATTTTGGGTTGACATGGGGGGCAGGGGAGACTGGATGATGATTACGTCATAGGTAGTATTTTTATTTTTTTTACATTAATAGCAAAATGTTTACGTAAGCATGGGGGTAGGGGGTAAGAACTTTGCTTACTTTTGCTGACAAGGGGGATGGGGGGGTAAATAATTGTAATAAATCTGCTTACGTAATACTTGAACGATCCCTAGATACTATGCAGGATCAAAATCAATAATCAGATACATTTTCTAATATGAAGAAAGTCAGCTTTTCTTACTACAAATTTTGCTTCAAAATTAAAGACCATATATAATTCATCGCTAAATCGATGAGCTTATCGATAATCTTTTTTTATATAATAATTTTGCTCAAGTCAGATTAGGATTAGGTTATAATCAAATATACTTTCTAATAACAAATAGTAGATCAGTAACTTGAATCAAAAATTTTGCTTAAAAATTGACCATATAAAATAAGAGCGTTAGTTTGAATAGCAAATATAAAGTTCTGAATTCATCTCTAAAACAATGAACTTACTATCTTACTTTATTTTAGGTTTATACTTTAATAAAGTACCCATTTACCTCTTATATTACAATCAATTTTTGAAAAATGATAGAGTGGTTTCATATTGAAGTTTTCAATTTTTAAGATGTCTTAATAGGAAATACTTGGAGATTTGCACCCTTCATAGGTGATATATTGAGGGAAAAGGAGGCATTTGATATATTAAAATTAGGTTATAAGTTTTTTAGGGATTCTTGATTATTTCGAAAGATACTGTGCAGGGTTGAAATCAATAATCAAATACATTTTCTAATAATATGAAGAAAGTCAGCATTTCTTACTTCTACTTAAAAAATTACAGACCATATACAATTCATCGCTAAATCATTACCGAGAATCAATTTTTACATAATAAATTTGCTCAAGAAAGATTAGGATTAGGTTATAGTCAAAATGTATTTTCTAATAGCAAAAAGTAGGTCAGCATAATGAAACTAAAATTTTGCTTAAAGAAACACCATATAAAATAAATAAGAGCATTAGTATAAAAAGCTTAATAAAAATATAAAGTTCTAAGTTCATCTCTAAAACAATTAACTTACTTTCTTGCTTTAATGAGTACTCAATTATCTCTGAGATAATAATCGATTTTTGAAAAGTAATAAAATAGTTTTATATTAAAGTTTTCAATTTTGAAGATGGTCTATAATGCCATCATCATAATAAAATTACCTATCTTATAACCCAGATTTACCTATGTCAGTTCAAATACCCATGTGAAATTCATATATATATATATATATATGGCGGGCTTATATGATGTTTAATGTAACCAATTATTTAATTTTTTCATTTAATCAGACTGTAAATTACACCTATATACAGGCGTAATTTACAGTCTGATTAAATGAAAAAATTAAATAATTGGTTACATTAAACATCATATAAGCCCGCCATAGAAGAAATATTGAAAGAAAAAACATATGTGATTTATTAAAATAAGGTTATAAGCTGTTACTATTTAGGGCGAAATTAAATTTGAAATACATTTTATAATGATCAAATGTAGATCAGTTTCTTTTACTGAAACATTTTTAAAAACTTTAAAAGCTCGTTCACCTTTGCTATCCTGCAATTTAGGGTTAATTTCGTGAAAGAACTTGAATATTAAAAAAACATTAATCAATTTTCACTTAAAAATTACAAAGTGGTTTAAAATTACAGACTTAATTTTTTTCATGATGTTACTGTAAAAATTTGTTGCCATCATTAAATTTACTGATCATATAAACTAGTAAAATAAATTTACTGGATTTTGTCTATTGAAATATTCATATAAAATGCAAAAATAAGTGTTTTTAATATACAAAATGCTCTTTCAAATATAAATTGCATTCAACGTTTCGAATATAAATTACAGTCTAATTAAATAATTAAATAAATAAATTGAACGATTGGTTATAATTAACATCATTTACAGCTATATAACTATTTAATGTTATAATTTATATTAAGCATTAATGTTGATAAAGGTTTCCTATTCCCAACAGTTAACAAATTTTCTTTACATAATTTTAATACAATTTAATTCAATTATTTTAAAAGCTATAAAACGCAAATTTATATCCCATCAAAATCGACTCGGTTCATCACGTTCATGAATAAATAAAAAATATATAACAAGTTTAAAGTACCGAAAAGTGTTCAATTATTTTCATATATAAAACTGATAGCATTTACAAAATAAACGATCATTTAGAATGTAGGTCACAAAAATTCAGAACTAATTTTAACATTTTTCAAACTTTTTTAATAAATCACTAAAAATTAAGTGTCTTCATTAATAAGCTCTCTAATTTCTATATTATATATATACCTTATCTGCCAATTAGGCTAAAACCTCTAAAAGTATTTCTAAACTTTCGGAAGCTCATTAAACGATGATTATTATCCTGAAACCTAAAACGCTTAAATTTCATGCATAGTGGCATAAAAATTTATACAAAATACGTATTTAAATAATAAAATAAAAAATTAAAATGCTTCATTTTATTATTAGTTATTTATTAAATCAATCATTCTGTCTGCAGAATATGAGCTGATAAATTCATAACAATTTATGTACATAAAAATAAAGCATAAAATAGAACTAAGTAGTCTGTTATAATTAGCATATTTATTTATATATTGATTTTAAAGTTTTAAATATAACAATATGATTGCACAAAATAGATAATTAGACCAAATGTCATGTGCCAGGGAATAAAATAAAAAGATATAATTTAAGCTATGTACCTCAATAGGCGAAATTAATATTTTAGTATTCTAATGATAAAAGAAATTTTTATTCGAATAAATAAATAAAAACATAAATTAGAATTTATTCCAAAGATCATTACTATTATTGTATCATGGCATTAAATAGTAATAAATTATCTACTTTTTTATATTAGCTAGAAACCTAGCATATAATTTATTTTCCAAACTTTTTGAAAATTATAAAAAATATATTCTTGAGAATGATTTGATAGTATGTTTGAGACTTCTATATCAGAACCATTGGCTTCAGCAGCTTACTAATGAAAAAAACATAAAATAGTTACCTGTAAATTGATATTCATTTTTTTTTTAAATATAAAATCTAAATACCAAAAAAAGTTTCATTAAAAAACACATATTGCTCTAAGATTAGAAACTGCAGAGCAAACCTAGAGCCAAAAACGTTTGATTATTTTCTTAAATATTAGATATTCAAATTAACAAGTCTCGAGAAGTAAGAAAAACAATTCATTATGAGTTCGTAAATACACTGTGTTAATTAATCTGCTTAAAAACGAAACCCAATAAATTTCACAAGCAAAATATTTCCACAAGAAAATATAAAATTAAGCAATAGATGATAAATTTAAAGCCACAGAATAATTAACTATTTCTACTATTTCAGGACAATACAAGATTCATGAATTGGATAAAGTAATGATGTCTCTACATAAGGATTTTGGAAATGTGGTCCGTGTTGGTGGATTAGTGGGTCATCCAGACCTCTTATTCGTTTTTGATGGTGAGGAAATTCGACGTGTTTTCAGGAGAGAAGAAACTCTTCCACACAGACCATCTATGCCTTCTTTGCATCACTATAAAGCAGTGCTGCGCAAGGATTTTTTTGGTAAAGACGCTGGTATCATTGGAGTGTAAGTAATAATATTAATTTAAATTATAAACTCATAATATTTTCGAAGAGCAACATTATTATTTATTTAATATTGATTAAAATTATGATTAATTATAATGCAGGCATGGTGAAAAATGGGACGCATTTAGAGCCCAAGTTCAACAACTAATGTTGCAACCTGCAACTGCAAAACGGTTTGTTGGACCTCTGGATGAAATTGCAGGAGATTTTATGCAAAGGTAATATAAGTGGAGAAAAAAAATGATAAAGACTTTTATTAATATATATATAGTTGATTGAAATAGCACTAATAGTACTAGAGATAAATATTTATTAGTTATTCTGTATAAGCATCCGCTTGTATAAAAAAATCGGGATAAATTTGCTTTTCAATATTTGAATTTTAATATAAAAAGAATCAAATCAAACTTCTGTATGATTTTTCTAATATATTTAATTAGATGCATAACCTATATATGAAACTAAGTCATTATAAAAATTATGGTATGTAATGTAATAAGTTCATTCGAGCAAATACGTTATATATAAAATGAATTTTTAAGGATTCATGAGATGAGAGATGGAAATCAGGAATTACCTGGAAACTTTTTAGGTGAACTATACAAATGGGCTTTAGAATGTGAGTATGAATGCATTAGTTGAATACATTTTAAATTAAAGTTTTCGAGCTTCAACTGAAAGCACGTATAAAGCTCATAGCATATATAATAAAGCTTTTTACAGCACATATTAAAAATGTTGGTTCACGTTAAACAATAGATTATCGCGTCTGTATGCACTATTTTCCTTTAATTCAGAAACTTCATTATGCAAACTAGGTATTGTTCAAAATAATAATTCATTTTTTAATTTAGCAATTGGACGGGTGGCATTAGATACAAGACTAGGGTGCTTATCACGGGATTTGGAACCAAATTCAGAACCACAAAGAATTATAAGCGCTATAAACACATTCTTCTGGAACGTTGCTGAAGTAGAGCTTCGAGTACCTCTTTGGAGAATTTATCCCACGAAGAGTTATAGGAAATATATAGGAGCTTTGGATGAGTTCAGAGAGTAAGTGCTTTAGAATAGATTTTTATATCGGGATTATAGATTATAGTTATTTTTATCATTTGCTTAAATCATACAGTCAATGTATGCTTAACTATAAGACCAGCAGCACATTATATATAATATAATAGAACATTAGGTTCTGTTAACTTGATAGCATAGCATTCCAAATGCATTAAAATCACATTAAGCTATTTGCAAACACTACAGATTGTGCATGAAGTACATATCGATAGCGATGGAAAATATGGACAAATCAAATGCCTCTGGTAATTACTCTATAGTTCAGAAAATCCTAAACGAGACATCAAATCCAAAATTGGCTGCTGTTTTGGCACTTGATCTCCTACTGGTGGGCGTAGATACGGTAAGAAATAATGATGAATCATTTTGTATATACAGAATAGCATTTTAATATATAAACTTTAATTATTTTTGAAAATATATGATTTTATATAAATTACAGTGGCTTATCTCAATTATATTTTCTATGGCCATATGTATTTGGACTTTTAATTCAACACCATGAATTTCCTGTATAAATAAGCAATTGAGGGCTCTGCAAGCAAATACATGTCTCCATAACTAATTTTAACAACCTGCCCTCGAGGTTATTTAACCATGTTATAAATTGATCGTTATCCTATTCATATGTGTTCGCCTTTATATATTAATAACGCTTTCAAATCGAACCCCCGTAAAGCTCGTAAAGTTGCTTCATTATCGTACTTCGTAATTAATTATGAATATTCACGCGAGAAAATCATAGATAAAGTTGTTTCGTTAGTATCGATTTTTGGGGAAATATAATTTGATAATATATTTGTCCGACACGCCTATCTAATGAGTTTGTGTATATAAAGATTTAGTGAATGTCGAACGAGGTGAAAAAAATTCCGTGATATAACTGTTTGTTTATAAAAAAACATTATTTTTCTGCGTTGTAAAAAGAAAAGTAGAAAATTAATTGCAATTAAATCTGTTACAATTAACACTATAGTTGACTAAAAATATTTGCAGTAGCATAATATTGGAAGATTATAAATAGAAAAATTTATGTTCGAATACTATTACTAGTTCAATAGTGTGTCTAATAGATATTTCATCTTTAGACACACTATTAATTTTTTAATTCTTACCAATAAAATAAATAATTAAAAAAAAATACAATAATTTAACAAGTTAATCGGCGTATTATTAGAAAAAAGTCACATGGGCCATGGTATTTTTTTTAGAAAATTTAGTTTATAATGTATCAAGGAAAGAAAACTTAAGGTATCAAAAAAAATATTTTGTTTTTGCCAAAATTCCTGGAAAAACACTATGTTTTACGTCACACACATTTGGCTGGCATGGCCATATTAAAACGGTTTTTATTTGTCCATCAATTTCGTATGTCAGACATATATATCTGATATGGCTGATGTAGAAATTCTTAGCGTCAGACACATATGACTGACGTGGCAATTAACGTGTTGAAGTTCTTAAGAAACCAAATAAAATGCAATGATCAAAAAATATTTTTGTGTACATTAGGGTGGTCCTTAATATAGACATTTACAAATTTCCTTGCTTTCAAGTGCTCAAATGGTTCCAAATTGATAAAAAACAATTCTCTGAAAGTTTTAGCTCTTAATATTCACTTTTAGATAGTGCGCAATCCAATCAAACTTTGCATGGAAATAGCATAGAAAAAATTTTGAAAATTAAAAAAAAAATTTTAGGTATAACTCAGCGACAAATAAATTAAAAATGAAAATTCGTATTATTTTTCATTGAAAACTCGACGCTCTGCAAAATTTTTGAAAAATTTTTCATGCCATTTCCATACAAATTTTTTATTGAATTGCGGTTTATCTAAAAGTTAATATTAAGAGCTAAAACTTTCAAGGAATTGTTTTTTATCAATTTGGAACCATTTGTGCCTTTGGGAGCTAGGAAATTCGAAAATGTCCATTATAAGGACCACCCTAGTGTATATATTTAACAGTTAATGTACCGAATTGAACTATATTTATTTTAAATTTTAGGTGTAGAAAAACGTATGCATCTCCGCATTCAGCTAAAAATATACAATAATGAGTATAAAATTAATAATAACACAATTTATTAATAATAACATTGCAATCAGAAAAAAAACTAATACAATTATATTGAAGAAAAAGCATCTTTAACATCTTAAACATTTAAAGCTTTAAAGCTTTTCTTCAATACAGTACAATTTTTTCCTGAGCGGTTCTGATTCTGATTAGAATTTTATCATAAATTTATATTTATTGTTGTATAAATTTACCTGAATGATAAGATACATATGGTTCTTGAAACGTACAGCTTAAAATAAATTTTATATTTTATTTCAAAGCATTCGCTATTAATTTATTGGAATCATATATGTTTCAACATGGAATACACACGTGTTCGCACATGGTGTATAAATGTAATGTAACTTAATTTTTTTCACAATATGCAAGATATACTTCTAGTACTTCAGGTTAAAGTCAAAAATACATACAAACGAATACTATCATTTATGTCATCTGATAGAATCATCTGTCTTTAGAATACATAAATACATACAAACGAAAACTATCTTTTATGTCATCCGATACCATGTACGATGTACATAAACTGCTATCATTTATACCAAATGCCATCGACCTTTTTCCAAATTCTCCATCGTCACGAATTTTTCATGTATCATATTATTTCACAAAGTACATATACGTTATCGGTCGATGTTTCAGCCATTAATTCAACCTGGTCTTTTCATATTCAGACATCTGTAGCCATGACTACGACCATATATCAACTATCACAGAACCAGGAGAAGCAAAGGAGACTACGCGATGAATTGAAATCCATATTACCCACACCGGGCACCCCGATCGATGTTCAGGCTTTGGAAAAGATGCAGTATCTGAAAGCCTGCATCAAAGAGGCTTTGAGGTATGTTTAGGGTAGACCAGAGGATATAGAGTCGATGTAAAATTATTTACATCGAATATAAGCAAAAATTTAAAAAAATATAGATAAAAACAAGGAATTAGTTAAAAGACGAATGCACTACTTTTTCACCATGGTCATTTGAGCACATCTACTGTTTTTAGTTGGAAACATTACTCTCGTTCATAATAATCTACTAAGTATAAGATGTTGACCATGCGAAAACGTGTGTTTCGAATTTATGGAAAATGTTTCGTGAAAAGTGAAAAGTTGTTTCATATAATCATGTGTTCTATGATACTCATTAATTGTGCGATACAAATTAATTTCTAGATCTTTTGTATGCATAGGCAAATTATTTGGAATGTGTAAAATTAATTCGCTAGTTTCGTTAAAGTATTCAACCCTTTTGATTCGGATGCCGCCGTAATGGCGGAAAAATACATTGTATTACTCCAATGTACGAGTGGAAAGGGCCTTATACTACTTTTTATGAGTAAAACTTCAGGTTGATACAGGCTGATTCTCAGTATATAATATCCTATATTTTTATGAATAAGAGTACAGTCAATCAACATGTGACCAATTAATAAATACAGTACATGTAGATACTAAGTATACTCCCACGAAATTTTGACTTATTACTCACTGGTTTAATTCTTTTAACAAACATATTCAGTTCACTTTCGAAAAAAAACAAAACAACTCCATCAGCTTCTTAGCTGTCAAAATTATTAAAAAATAAACAATCGCATTTTACAAACTGATACTAAAAACCTACTTGATCAGGTAGGTATCTAAATTTTCACTCCTACCACCCCTCTAGTATGAAAATAGGTACTATCATTAATTGTGCTCTCAAATTACCGTGGTCAAAAAGTTGTTCCAAAAGTTCTTGCCAGATTGAAGCCTGGGACTACAGTCAGAGCAATTTCATAATATAACAATTCAATTCTATATTTCCAACGGTTACTTTTTCAGATATTTTCTTGACGCGAATCATCAGCAAGTTATGTTGCTATCTTAGTAAGCCAAAAAAGTTTCCCATCCCACGCTAAAATTCATATTTCTTTTTTTGATTAAATAAAATAGTTATCTATTCGATAACTTTTTTCAATAAGAGTCTAAGAAAAATTTATTACAAGTGGTGAATACTAGTAGAGAAAATATGACAATTCTTTCAAAAATAATTCTATTATAGCTATGATATTGTATTGCATTGTAGAAATAGAACAAAACTTTCATTCCTCATTTTCCTTCAACGTTATTGCATATAGTAAACCTAGTAGGAAAAATGACAATTCACATCAAATATTTTTTTATGTCTCTGAAAATAGAATGAAATTTCCATTTCGCATTTTTCTTCAACATGTGGAAAAATAGAAACCCATCCAGTTGCAAAAATAAATTCATGACGAAAAAAACTATTTTCTGTCCTATATATAGGACATATATATGTGTAAAATTCTAATGAAATGAAAATTCTGACTTTTGAAAAAATATTGTCAAATGAAATAACAAACTTTTCATTTCCTAGATTTCTAATATAGAGCAATGTTGAGAATCGATAAAAATGTTCTAAATCTTATGATAAAATAATGGCAAGTACTTGGTTAAAATTTTCATAGACGCTTTCCATATGATTAAACACAAAAACAATTAATTTTTACCAAACCAGTAAGTAGAACAAACCAGTTTAAATCATTAATTATAAATTTACGTTAAATTTTTAAATGTAATATTTTGAATTAAAATTTGCTCATAAATCTTTAAAAATATATGCTGTTTTAAGATAATATGCAACTGAATATCAAAGAAATTCGGCACAAAAAGCCACATGTAATATTGAAGAATAGATATTTATTTATAGCGTCTCAGTAATGACTTGTAAATGATCTCTTTTCGAACTCCTTATCGATATAATGAGATTTTTCCCACCTGAATCGAAGAGTACTTGTATTCCTAATGTACAAGATGCTATCTATAAGTAGAAGGCGAAAAACGAGTGGGATGTATAATATAAGACGTTGGCTGCTATTCTATTTAACTTTTTATCGACTTGTGACGTCTTCTGCAGTCTGGCTTGTTTTAGTATCGTTTTATAGGATTTTTTGCAACGACATGATAATATAGTGCCTAATGAATAGATAACAATAGACATAAACTTAATTAATGCTACAAAAAAGTATTAACACAAAAAATTAAATTAAGTTACGGGGTGTACTCACAATTAAGTAACAAATTACATTAAAAAAAAGATGACCAGTATCCGCTAACTGAAAAAATAGCACTGACTGAAAGCAATAATGGAAACTTGTTTATACAAGCATACTTCATGTTTCTCTCTTTGGTCCCTATATCAAAATCAGTATAGTTTAACTCTTATGATGACTGTCACTACCGTACTCACTATATAAATATATATATATATATATATATATATATATATGTGTTGTGTGTGTGTGTATGTGAATATATATGAGAATAATTATATTAACATATTATTTGTTTCTATAGAATGAAGCCTGTTATTCTGGGAAATGGCAGAAGCTTGCAGTCAGAAGCAGTCGTAGGCGGATACAAAGTTCCAAAAGGCGTAAGTGATTCTATTTATTCCACCTATATTTTAATTAATTCTCAACTTCACATGCTGCTTAAATATTACAATTATAATAGAAACTCGTTACAACAACAATTACGTTCAGAGAAATGCTCACGTTAATATTTAATCAAAGGATGAATTTAACATTGTGCTTCAAAATATTTACCAGAGTAAGAGACTTTGTGTAGCAATTTTCCAATTAGTAAAATAAAGCTGACCGTCGGACTTTCTTAGAAGTCGTTTACAGTAATGGCCATGAGAGTAAATATTAATTCAATTCTGTGCTTAGACAACGAAACGAGAGCTTTCAAGCTAGTAATAATCAGAGAGCTGAAGGAGAAAGCAATCTATATTACTCTGCAGAAATGATATGCATTTTCTAAATTATTATTCACTATCGCTCTTCAAATTTTATATGATATAAGTATACAATTTCAGTAATATCAAATATTAGTACTTGAACCACATGTCTTATAATTCTGTGATACTGCAATAATTTGTGATCAAGTTGATACAAATGCTTCAATAAGCCATTTGATATATACGTAATACTCGAAAAGGGCTTTTAGATGGAACGCAGGTCTTAAAATAAAATGAAGGGGATATTTCTGCCAAAAATACTCTAATGTTATGGCAAGGCTATGTTACACTGCTTTTTTTTTCATATAAAATGGTACTAAAAACTGTCAAAATGCAGATAGGCATTTTAGATATAAAATGCGCATTATCAAAAAATGAATCTCACTTAATTTGAGTGGAGTTTATGTGTAAAACGATTGATGGCATAACAAATACATAGAATTTTGCCAGTTTTTAGTACAATTTTATATAAAACTCGTAGAGTAACATAGCCTTGCCATAACATTGGTCTATTTTAAAACATAATTGGCCCCTAAATTACTTCTTATAATATCCAACATATACAGCAAATTTAGTAATCCTTCTTTCGGAAAACAAATCATTCATTCAACTCAGAAGTAAGTAATTTAAGCAAATTTTGGTTGCTTTTAAAATACCCACCCAAAACACAATCTCGTAAAATGTTTGAACTTCATAAATTAGGAGATATAAATTATAAAAACTCGGTTTTAGAAAAATGAGTGATTTTGTGTTATAATGTAAGCTAAACATCCACCAGTGTTTCGTCTATGAATATATACAGGCGCCCATTTAAACTTACCCGTTACGGCAATAAATTATTCAAAGAAAGGCCGTTTTGTGCGGATTGGGTGTTGCTAAAAGGACTGAAGAACTTTTACTTCGGGTTATCTCTGGGCAAATGTGGGCGATTCTATTCGATACGCACACATTACTACTTATTTCATTTGCGCACACAGCAAGACGCTCAGAATCCGTAGGATAAACAAGTTTGAAATAGACATGTGTTACGTGTTCGGCTTACGGAATATGGAAAATGATATAGAATTATTTTATTTATAGTAAAATATTCAGAAAAAGCATTTTCAAATTACTTGACATATTGCAGTACAAAATTTTCCTTCGTGATAGAAATAGACAAATAAATGCGAAAACTAATATCTATTCTGGTGAAAGATTTCGATATAGCGAGCAATCATAACAGTTAGAATTTTGTCAAAAAGTTATTACTTCTCTTTATTCGAGAGCTTTGACGTCAACCTTTCACAAACAAGGGCATGAAATAAAGTTGCAAGTTGTATTTCAGATGGAAATATATAAATCTTTTACGTGTACATAATTTTTTAAAAATCCTAACTTGATCGTACATACGAGGTGTGTTCAAAAAGTACCCGGAATTACTAATAATTAAATTTCGCGGGTCTGGAGTGTCTGATTGTCAAATTTTTTTTTATTGTGTTGGTATACATGCCCCTAAAGTATGATGAAATTTTCAGCTATATTCACTGTTTACTTTGTCTGTGGTAGTCGCTAAGGTTCGACGTGTTTTTCTGAGCTCGGCGATTTTTACAATGGAAGAGATTGAAAAGTCAAAGAATTTGTATTAAATTTTGCGTAAAAAATGAAATAAAGTGTTGCAAAGTGCAAAAATTCACCAGATATGGCTCCGTGTGACTTTTTTCTATTCCCAAAGTTGAAGAGACCCATGAAAGGACGGCGGTTTTCCTCGATTGAAGAAAATCGCTGAGAGTGCTCAAGGACATATCAAAAGTGAATATCAAGGGTGCTTCGAAAATTGGAAAAAACGCTGGCATAAGTGTATTATATCTGGGGGGGACTACTTTGAAGGGGACCACATTAATGTAGACGAATAAATAAATATTTTTTTGAAAAAACGAAAATTCCGGGTACTTTTTGAACAGACGTCGTACTTTATGTAGAAGGTTTTCTGAACGTGTAACCAACATAGAATGGAACTTTATTTATAATAATAAAAAATAATTATTTTTGTGACACTACCTAATATATCCTACTTCAGCACACTATACATACTAAAAAATAATATATTATTGGTTACGAGTGTAGCCTATAGACTACACCTAGTAAGTCGAATATTTTGCTTCAGTTTTTATCACTGTGCGAAAGATTATTGAGAATTCTAATCATTATTTAGTGTAATTTTTTAGTTTTGAATACATTTTTATTGATAATTATTAAAAAATCTTAATTGGACGGTTGATATCTCGTACAGCAACGTCACATCTGCAGAAAATACACTCGTAAAGAAAAGTCACTGTCTGAAATAGTGACATGGCTAAATTTTACTGTAGACATCAAATAAATATATAAAAATGTCACAGTTATTAAAGTTTGAGAAATTACATATACATCCATGGGTAATTCGTTTAAGGTTTTGAATAGATATTCCGCTACATAGACATCGCCTTAGAAGAAGTCCAGCAAATTAAATGTTGCATTAATTTTTATCACTCTGCATTAAATCACTAAATAAATTTGTTATTTGGAAGTGTAATTTTTAAGTTATAAACACATTTGAATCATTGATATAAATTAAAAAATCTTAAAATAGCTTATGTAACAAATACTTGGGTAAGTTAATGAAACAATGGCTTATACCATAGCCATTACATATAGGGGGTTGTCCATTAATCACGTGAACGAGTTTTCAAGGATTTTGGAGCCCCCCCCCCCTTGGTGATACATTGAGATATTCAAAATTAGCCACCCTCCACCACCAAACACACGTGTTATTTAGTTAAGTGAAAAAACATTTTTGATTTTTTTTTTGAAAATGTTTGAACTTTTTTTTAAAAAAATTAGTTAAAAAAATACACGTGATATCTTACTATATCCCTCCCCTTTCCCACGTAATATTTCGTGATTTTTGTTCAACCCCCCCTCCCCCTAAAAACATCACGTGATTAATGGAAGCCCCCCAAGATGTAAAATGTT
>NW_020537634.1:0-21175 GCF_003426905.1 Ctenocephalides felis
TTTCTTTATCGATAGATGTGTGTTCATACTTATATATATTAAACTCATTTTATTGTCATATATATATAAAGTATTTTCTGATACTTGCAAAATTTTTTTTATTAGGAGAACAGACACTCATATTCATATTAATTTCTTTATCGATAGATGTGTGTTCATACTTATATATATTAAACTCATTTTATTGTCATATATATATAAAGTATTTTCTGATTTGCAAAATTTTTCAAAAAAATATGTTATTAGGAGAACAGACACTCATATTCATATTAATTTTTTATCGATAGATGTGTGTTGATACTTATATATATTAAACTCATTTTATTGTCATATATATATAAAGTATTTTCTGACACTTGCAAATTTTTTTTATTAGGAGAACAGACACTCATATTCATATTAATTTCTTTATCGATAGATGTGTGTTCATACTTATATATATTAAACTCATTTTATTGTCATATATATATAAAGTATTTTCTGATACTTGCAAAATTTTTTTTATTAGGAGAACAGACACTCATATTCATATTAATTTCTTTATCGATAGATGTGTGTTCATACTTATATATATTAAACTCATTTTATTGTCATAATATATAAAGTATTTTCTGACACTTGCAAAATTTTTCAAAAAATATTTTATTAGGAGAACAGACACTCATATTCATATTAATTTCTTTATCGATAGATGTGTGTTCATACTTATATATATTAAACTCATTTTATTGTCATATATATATAAAGTATTTTCTGACACTTGCAAAATTTTTTTTTATTAGGAGAACAGACACTCATATTCATATTAATTTCTTTATCGATAGATGTGTGTTCATACTTATATATATTAAACTCATTTTATTGTCATAATATATAAAGTATTTTCTGACACTTGCAAAAATTTTTTATTATTAGAGAACAGACACTCATATTCATATTAATTTCTTTATCGATAGATGTGTGTTCATACTTATATATATTAAACTCATTTTATTGTCATATATATATAAAGTATTTTCTGACACTTGCAAAATTTTTTTTATTAGGAGAACAGACACTCATATTCATATTAATTTCTTTATCGATAGATGTGTGTTCATACTTATATATATTAAACTCATTTTATTGTCATATATATATATAAAGTATTTTCTGATGCTTGCAAAATTTTCAAAAAAATGTTATTAGGAGAACAGACACTCATATTCATATTAATTTCTTTATCGATAGATGTGTGTTCATACTTATATATATTAAACTCATTTTATTGTCATATATATATAAAGTATTTTCTGATGCTTGCAAATTTTTCAAAAATATGTTATTAGGAGAACAGACACTCATATTCATATTAATTTCTTTATCGATAGATGTGTGTTCATACTTATATATATTTAAACTCATTTTATTGTCATATATATATAAGTATTTTCTGACACTTGCAAAATTTTTTTTATTAGGAGAACAGACACTCATATTCATATTAATTTCTTTATCGATAGATGTGTGTTCATACTTATATATATTAAACTCATTTTATTGTCATATATATATAAAGTATTTTCTGACATTTGCAAAATTTTTCAAAAAAATATGTTATTAGGAGAACAGACACTCATATTCATATTAATTTCTTTATCGATAGATGTGTGTTCATACTTATGTATATTAAACTCATTTTATTGTCATATATATATAAAGTATTTTCTGACACTTGCAAAATTTTTTTATTAGGAGAACAGACACTCATATTCATATTAATTTCTTTATCGATAGATGTGTGTTCATACTTATATATATTAAACTCATTTTATTGTCATATATATATAAAGTATTTTCTGATACTTGCAAATTTTTTTATTAGGAGAACAGACACTCATATTCATATTAATTTCTTTATCGATAGATGTGTGTTCATACTTATATATATTAAACTCATTTTATTGTCATATATATATAAAGTATTTTCTGACATTTGCAAAATTTTTCAAAAAATATGTTATTAGGAGAACAGATACTCATATTCATATTAATTTTTTTATCGATAGATGTGTGTTGATACTTATATATATTAAACTCATTTTATTGTCATATATATATAAAGTATTTTCTGACACTTGCAAAATTTTTTTTTATTAGGAGAACAGACACTCATATTCATATTAATTTCTTTATCGATAGATGTGTGTTCATACTTATATATTAAACTCATTTTATTGTCTATATATATAAGTATTTTTCTGACACTTGCAAAAATTTTTTATTAGGAGAACAGACACTCATATTCATATTAATTTCTTTATCGATAGATGTGTGTTCATACTTATATATATTAACTCATTTTATTGTCATATATATATAAAGTATTTTCTGACACTTGCAAAATTTTTTTTTTATTAGGAGAACAGACACTCATATTCATATTAATTTCTTTATCGATAGATGTGTGTTCATACTTATATATATTAAACTCATTTTATTGTCATATACATATATATAAAGTATTTTCTGATGCTTGCAAAATTTTTCAAAAAAATATGTTATTAGGAGAACAGACACTCATATTCATATTAATTTCTTTATCGATAGATGTGTGTTCATACTTATATATATTAAACTCATTTTATTGTCTATATATATAAAAAGTATTTTCTGACACTTGCAAAATTTTTTTATTAGGAGAACAGACACTCATATTCATATTAATTCTCTTTATCGATAGATGTGTGTTCATACTTATATATATTAAACTCATTTTATTGTCATATATATATAAAGTATTTTCTGACATTTGCAAAATTTTTCAAAAAATGTTATTAGAACAGACACTCATATTCATATTAATTTCTTTATCGATAGATGTGTGTTCATACTTATATATATTAAACTCATTTTATTGTCATATATATATATAAAGTATTTTCTGATGCTTGCAAAATTTTTCAAAAAATATGTTATTAGGAGAACAGACACTCATATTCATATTAATTTCTTTATCGATAGATGTGTGTTCATACTTATATATATTAAACTCATTTTATTGTCATATACATATATATAAGTATTTTCTGATGCTTGCAAAATTTTTCAAAAAAATATGTTATTAGGAGAACAGACACTCATATTCATATTAATTTCTTTATCGATAGATGTGTGTTCATACTTATATATATTAAACTCATTTTATTGTCATATATATATAAAGTATTTTCTGATACTTGCAAAATTTTTTTATTAGGAGAACAGACACTCATATTCATATTAATTTCTTTCTTTATCGATAGATGTGTGTTCATACTTATATATATTAAACTCATTTTATTGTCATATATATATAAAGTATTTTCTGACATTTGCAAAATTTTTCAAAAAAATTGTATTAGGAGAACAGATACTCATATTCATATTAATTTCTTTATCGATAGATGTGTGTTCATACTTATATATATTAAACTCATTTTATTGTCATATATATATAAAGTATTTTCTGACACTTGCAAAATTTTTTATTAGGAGAACAGACACTCATATTCATATTAATTTCTTTATCGATAGATGTGTGTTCATACTTATATATATTAAACTCATTTTATTGTCATATATATATAAAGTATTTTCTGACACTTGCAAAATTTTTTTTATTAGGAGAACAGACACTCATATTCATATTAATTTCTTTATCGATAGATGTGTGTTCATACTTATATATATTAAACTCATTTTATTGTTATATATATATATAAAGTATTTTCTGACACTTGCAAAAATTTTTTTATTAGGAGAACAGACACTCATATTCATATTAATCTCTTTATCGATAGATGTGTGTTCATACTTATATATATTAAACTCATTTTATTGTCATATATATATAAAGTATTTTCTGACACTTGCAAATTTTTTTTTATTAGGAGAACAGACACTCATATTCATATTAATTTCTTTATCGATAGATGTGTGTTCATACTTATATATATTAAACTCATTTTATTGTCATATACATATATAAAGTATTTTCTGATGCTTGCAAATTTTTCAAAAAATATGTTATTAGGAGAACAGACACTCATATTCATATTAATTTCTTTATCGATAGATGTGTGTTCATACTTATATATATTAAACTCATTTTATTGTCATATATATATAAAGTATTTTCTGACACTTGCAAAATTTTTTTATTAGGAGAACAGACACTCATATTCATATTAATTTCTTTATCGATAGATGTGTGTTCATACTTATATATATTAAACTCATTTTATTGTCATATATATATAAAGTATTTTCTGACATTTGCAAAATTTTTCAAAAAAATATGTTATTAGGAGAACAGACACTCATATTCATATTAATTTCTTTATCGATAGATGTGTGTTCATACTTATATATATTAAACTCATTTTATTGTCATACACATATATATAAAGTATTTTCTGATGCTTGCAAAATTTTTCAAAAAAATATGTTATTAGGAGAACAGACACTCATATTCATATTAATTTCTTTATCGATAGATGTGTGTTCATACTTATGTATATTAAACTCATTTTATTGTCATACACATATATATAAAGTATTTTCTGATGCTTGCAAAATTTTTCCAAAAAATATGTTATTAGGAGAACAGACACTCATATTCATATTAATTTCTTTATCGATAGATGTGTGTTCATACTTATATATATTAAACTCATTTTATTGTCATATATATAAAGTATTTTCTGATACTTGCAAAATTTCTTTTATTAGGAGAACAGACACTCATATTCATATTAATTTCTTTATCGATAGATGTGCGTTCATACTTATATATATTAAACTCATTTTATTGTCATATATATATAAAGTATTTTCTGACATTTGCAAAATTTTTCAGAAAAATATGTTATTAGGAGAACAGATACTCATATTCATATTAATTTCTTTATCGATAGATGTGTGTTCATACTTATATATATTAAACTCATTTTATTGTCATATATATATAAAGTATTTTCTGACACTTGCAAAATTTTTTTTATTAGGAGAACAGACACTCATATTCATATTAATTTCTTTATCGATAGATGTGTGTTCATACTTATATATATTAAACTCATTTTATTGTCATATATATATAAAGTATTTTCTGACACTTGCAAAATTTTTTTTATTAGGAGAACAGACACTCATATTCATATTAATTTCTTTATCGATAGATGTGTGTTCATACTTATATATATTAAACTCATTTTATTGTCATATACATATATATAAAGTATTTTCTGATGCTTGCAAAATTTTTCAAAAAAATATGTTATTAGGAGAACAGACACTCATATTCATATTAATTTCTTTATCGATAGATGTGTGTTCATACTTATGTATATTAAACTCATTTTATTGTCATACACATATATATAAAGTATTTTCTGATGCTTGCAAAATTTTTCAAAAAATATGTTATTAGGAGAACAGACACTCATATTCATATTAATTTCTTTATCGATAGATGTGTGTTCATACTTATATATATTAAACTCATTTTATTGTCATATATATATAAAGTATTTTCTGATACTTGCAAAATTTTTTTTATTAGGAGAACAGACGCTCATATTCATATTAATTTCTTTATCGATAGATGTGTGTTCATACTTATATATATTAAACTCATTTTATTGTCATATATATATAAAGTATTTTCTGACATTTGCAAAATTTTTCAAAAAAATATGTTATTAGGAGAACAGATACTCATATTCATATTAATTTTTTTATCGATAGATGTGTGTTGATACTTATATATATTAAACTCATTTTATTGTCATATATATATAAAGTATTTTCTGACACTTGCAAAATTTTTTTTATTAGGAGAACAGACACTCATATTCATATTAATTTCTTTATCGATAGATGTGTGTTCATACTTATATATATTAAACTCATTTTATTGTCATATATATATATATAAAGTATTTTCTGACACTTGCAAAAATTTTTTTATTAGGAGAACAGACACTCATATTCATATTAATCTCTTTATCGATAGATGTGTGTTCATACTTATATATATTAAACTCATTTTATTGTCATATATATATAAAGTATTTTCTGACACTTGCAAATTTTTTTTTATTAGGAGAACAGACACTCATATTCATATTAATTTCTTTATCGATAGATGTGTGTTCATACTTATATATATTAAACTCATTTTATTGTCATACATATATATAAAGTATTTTCTGATGCTTGCAAAATTTTTCAAAAAATTGTTATTAGGAGAACAGACACTCATATTCATATTAATTTCTTTATCGATAGATGTGTGTTCATACTTATATATATTAAACTCATTTTATTGTCATATATATATAAAGTATTTTCTGATACTTGCAAAATTTTTTTTTAGGAGAACAGACACTCATATTCATATTAATTTCTTTATCGATAGATGTGTGTTCATACTTATATATATTAAACTCATTTTATTGTCATATATATATAAAGTATTTTCTGACACTTGCAAAATTTTTTATTTATTAGGAGAACAGACACTCATATTCATATTAATTTCTTTATCGATAGATGTGTGTTCATACTTATATATATTAAACTCATTTTATTGTCATATATATATAAAGTATTTTCTGACACTTGCAAATTTTTTTTTATTAGGAGAACAGACACTCATATTCATATTAATTTCTTTATCGATAGATGTGTGTTCATACTTATATATATTAAACTCATTTTATTGTCATATATATATAAAGTATTTTCTGACACTTGCAAAATTTTTTTTATTAGGAGAACAGACACTCATATTCATATTAATTTCTTTATCGATAGATGTGTGTTCATACTTATATATATTAAACTCATTTTATTGTCATATATATATAAAGTATTTTCTGATGCTTGCAAAATTTTTCAAAAAATATGTTATTAGGAGAACAGACACTCATATTCATATTAATTTCTTTATCGATAGATGTGTGTTCATACTTATGTATATTAAACTCATTTTATTGTCATACACATATATATAAAGTATTTTCTGATGCTTGCAAAATTTTTCAAAAAATATGTTATTAGGAGAACAGACACTCATATTCATATTAATTTCTTTATCGATAGATGTGTGTTCATACTTATATATATTAAACTCATTTTATTGTCATATATATATAAAGTATTTTCTGATACTTGCAAAATTTTTTTATTAGGAGAACAGACACTCATATTCATATTAATTTCTTTATCGATAGATGTGTGTTCATACTTATATATATTAAACTCATTTTATTGTCATATATATATAAAGTATTTTCTGACATTTGCAAAATTTTTCAAAAAAATTTTATTAGGAGAACAGACACTCATATTCATATTAATTTCTTTATCGATAGATGTGTGTTCATACTTATATATATTAAACTCATTTTATTGTCATATATATATAAAGTATTTTCTGACACTTGCAAAATTTTTTTGTTATTAGGAGAACAGACACTCATATTCATATTAATTTCTTTATCGATAGATGTGTGTTCATACTTATATATTTAAACTCATTTTATTGTCATATATATATAAAGTATTTTCTGACACTTGCAAAATTTTTTTATTAGGAGAACAGACACTCATATTCATATTAATTTCTTTATCGATAGATGTGTGTTCATACTTATATATATTAAACTCATTTTATTGTCATATATATATAAAGTATTTTCTGACACTTGCAAAATTTTTTTTTATTAGGAGAACAGACACTCATATTCATATTAATTTCTTTATCGATAGATGTGTGTTCATACTTATATATATTAAACTCATTTTATTGTCATATATATATATAAAGTATTTTCTGATGCTTGCAAAATTTTTCAAAAAAATATGTTATTAGGAGAACAGACACTCATATTCATATTAATTTCTTTATCGATAGATGTGTGTTCATACTTATATATATTAAACTCATTTTATTGTCATACACATATATATAAAGTATTTTCTGATGCTTGCAAAATTTTTCAAAAAATATGTTATTAGGAGAACAGACACTCATATTCATATTAATTTCTTTATCGATAGATGTGTGTTCATACTTATATATATTAAACTCATTTTATTGTCATATATATATAAAGTATTTTCTGATACTTGCAAATTTTTTTTATTAGGAGAACAGACACTCATATTCATATTAATTTCTTTATCGATAGATGTGTGTTCATACTTATATATATTAAACTCATTTTATTGTCATATATATATAAAGTATTTTCTGACATTTGCAAAATTTTTCAAAAAAATATGTTATTAGGAGAACAGACACTCATATTCATATTAATTTCTTTATCGATAGATGTGTGTTCATACTTATATATATTAAACTCATTTTATTGTCATATATATATAAAGTATTTTCTGACACTTGCAAAATTTTTTTTATTAGGAGAACAGACACTCATATTCATATTAATTTCTTTATCGATAGATGTGTGTTCATACTTATATATATTAAACTCATTTTATTGTCATATATATATAAAGTATTTTCTGACACTTGCAAAATTTTTTTTATTAGGAGAACAGACACTCATATTCATATTAATTTCTTTATCGATAGATGTGTGTTCATACTTATATATATTAAACTCATTTTATTGTCATATATATATAAAGTATTTTCTGACACTTGCAAAATTTTTTATTAGGAGAACAGACACTCATATTCATATTAATTTCTTTATCGATAGATGTGTGTTCATACTTATATATATTAAACTCATTTTATTGTCATATATATATATAAGTATTTTCTGATGCTTGCAAAATTTTTCAAAAAATATGTTATTAGGAGAACAGACACTCATATTCATATTAATTTCTTTATCGATAGATGTGTGTTCATACTTATATATATTAAACTCATTTTATTGTCATATATATATAAAGTATTTTCTGACACTTGCAAAATTTTTTATTAGGAGAACAGACACTCATATTCATATTAATTTCTTTATCGATAGATGTGTGTTCATACTTATATATATTAAACTCATTTTATTGTCATATATATATAAAGTATTTTCTGACACTTGCAAAATTTTTTTTATTAGGAGAACAGACACTCATATTCATATTAATTTCTTTATCGATAGATGTGTGTTCATACTTATATATATTAAACTCATTTTATTGTCATATATATATAAGTATTTTCTGATGCTTGCAAAATTTTTCAAAAAAATATGTTATTAGGAGAACAGACACTCATATTCATATTAATTTCTTTATCGATAGATGTGTGTTCATACTTATATATATTAAACTCATTTTATTGTCATATATATATAAAGTATTTTCTGATGCTTGCAAAATTTTTCAAAAAATTGTTATTAGGAGAACAGACACTCATATTCATATTAATTTCTTTATCGATAGATGTGTGTTCATACTTATATATATTAAACTCATTTTATTGTCATATATATATAAAGTATTTTCTGATACTTGCAAAATTTTTTTTATTAGGAGAACAGACGCTCATATTCATATTAATTTCTTTATCGATAGATGTGTGTTCATACTTATATATATTAAACTCATTTTATTGTCATATATATATAAAGTATTTTCTGACATTTGCAAAATTTTTCAAAAAAATGTGTTATTAGGAGAACAGATACTCATATTCATATTAATTTCTTTATCGATAGATGTGTGTTCATACTTATATATATTAAACTCATTTTATTGTCATATATATATAAAGTATTTTCTGACACTTGCAAAATTTTTTTTATTAGGAGAACAGACACTCATATTCATATTAATTTCTTTATCGATAGATGTGTGTTCATACTTATATATATTAAACTCATTTTATTGTCATATATATATAAAGTATTTTCTGACACTTGCAAAAATTTTTTTATTAGGAGAACAGACACTCATATTCATATTAATTTCTTTATCGATAGATGTGTGTTCATACTTATATATATTAAACTCATTTTATTGTCATATATATATAAAGTATTTTCTGACACTTGCAAAATTTTTTTTATTAGGAGAACAGACACTCATATTCATATTAATTTCTTTATCGATAGATGTGTGTTCATACTTATATATATTAAACTCATTTTATTGTCATATATATATATATAAAGTATTTTCTGATGCTTGCAAAATTTTTCAAAAAAATATGTTATTAGGAGAACAGACACTCATATTCATATTAATTTCTTTATCGATAGATGTGTGTTCATACTTATATATATTAAACTCATTTTATTGTCATATATATATAAAGTATTTTCTGACACTTGCAAAATTTTTTTATTAGGAGAACAGACACTCATATTCATATTAATTTCTTTATCGATAGATGTGTGTTCATACTTATATATATTAAACTCATTTTATTGTCATATATATATAAAGTATTTTCTGACATTTGCAAATTTTTCAAAAAATATGTTATTAGGAGAACAGACACTCATATTCATATTAATTTCTTTATCGATAGATGTGTGTTCATACTTATATATATTAAACTCATTTTATTGTCATATACATATATATAAAGTATTTTCTGATGCTTGCAAAATTTTTCAAAAAAATGTTATTAGGAGAACAGACACTCATATTCATATTAATTTCTTTATCGATAGATGTGTGTTCATACTTATATATATTAAACTCATTTTATTGTCATATACATATATAAAGTATTTTCTGATGCTTGCAAAATTTTTTTTTATTAGGAGAACAGACACTCATATTCATATTAATTTCTTTATCGATAGATGTGTGTTCATACTTATATATATTAAACTCATTTTATTGTCATATATATATAAAGTATTTTCTGATACTTGCAAAATTTTTTTTATTAGGAGAACAGACACTCATATTCATATTAATTTCTTTATCGATAGATGTGTGTTCATACTTATATATATTAAACTCATTTTATTGTCATATATATATAAAGTATTTTCTGACATTTGCAAAATTTTTCAAAAAAATATGTTATTAGGAGAACAGACACTCATATTCATATTAATTTCTTTATCGATAGATGTGTGTTCATACTTATATATATTAAACTCATTTTATTGTCATATATATATAAAGTATTTTCTGACACTTGCAAAATTTTTTTTATTAGGAGAACAGACACTCATATTCATATTAATTTCTTTATCGATAGATGTGTGTTCATACTTATATATATTAAACTCATTTTATTGTCATATATATATAAAGTATTTTCTGACACTTGCAAAATTTTTTTATTAGGAGAACAGACACTCATATTCATATTAATTTCTTTATCGATAGATGTGTGTTCATACTTATATATATTAAACTCATTTTATTGTCATATATATATAAAGTATTTTCTGATGCTTGCAAAATTTTTCAAAAAAATATGTTATTAGGAGAACAGACACTCATATTCATATTAATTTCTTTATCGATAGATGTGTGTTCATACTTATATATATTAAACTCATTTTATTGTCATATACATATATAAAGTATTTTCTGATGCTTGCAAATTTTTCAAAAAATATGTTATTAGGAGAACAGACACTCATATTCATATTAATTTCTTTATCGATAGATGTGTGTTCATACTTATATATATTAAACTCATTTTATTGTCATATATATATAAAGTATTTTCTGACACTTGCAAAATTTTTTTTTATTAGGAGAACAGACACTCATATTCATATTAATTTCTTTATCGATAGATGTGTGTTCATACTTATATATATTAAACTCATTTTATTGTCATATATATATAAAGTATTTTCTGACACTTGCAAAATTTTTTTTATTAGGAGAACAGACACTCATATTCATATTAATTTCTTTATCGATAGATGTGTGTTCATACTTATATATATTAAACTCATTTTATTGTCATATACATATATATAAGTATTTTCTGATGCTTGCAAAATTTTTCAAAAAAATATGTTATTAGGAGAACAGACACTCATATTCATATTAATTTCTTTATCGATAGATGTGTGTTCATACTTATATATATTAAACTCATTTTATTGTCATATATATATATAAAGTATTTTCTGATGCTTGCAAAATTTTTCAAAAAAATATGTATTAGGAGAACAGACACTCATATTCATATTAATTTCTTTATCGATAGATGTGTGTTCATACTTATATATATTAAACTCATTTTATTGTCATATATATATAAAGTATTTTCTGATACTTGCAAAATTTTTTTTATTAGGAGAACAGACACTCATATTCATATTAATTTCTTTATCGATAGATGTGTGTTCATACTTATATATATTAAACTCATTTTATTGTCATATATATATAAAGTATTTTCTGACATTTGCAAAATTTTCAAAAAATATGTTATTAGGAGAACAGACACTCATATTCATATTAATTTCTTTATCGATAGATGTGTGTTCATACTTATATATATTAAACTCATTTTATTGTCATATATATATAAAGTATTTTCTGACACTTGCAAAATTTTTTTTATTAGGAGAACAGACACTCATATTCATATTAATTTCTTTATCGATAGATGTGTGTTCATACTTATATATATTAAACTCATTTTATTGTCATATATATATATAAAGTATTTTCTGACACTTGCAAAATTTTTTTATTAGGAGAACAGACACTCATATTCATATTAATTTCTTTATCGATAGATGTGTGTTCATACTTATATATATTAAACTCATTTTATTGTCATATATATATAAAGTATTTTCTGACACTTGCAAAATTTTTTTTATTAGGAGAACAGACACTCATATTCATATTAATTTCTTTATCGATAGATGTGTGTTCATACTTATATATATTAAACTCATTTTATTGTCATATATATATAAAGTATTTTCTGACTTTGCAAAATTTTTCAAAAAAATATGTTATTAGGAGAACAGACACTCATATTCATATTAATTTCTTTATCGATAGATGTGTGTTCATACTTATATATATTAAACTCATTTTATTGTCATATATATATAAAGTATTTTCTGACACTTGCAAAATTTTTTTTATTAGGAGAACAGACACTCATATTCATATTAATTTCTTTATCGATAGATGTGTGTTCATACTTATATATATTAAACTCATTTTATTGTCATATATATATAAAGTATTTTCTGACACTTGCAAATTTTTTTTATTAGGAGAACAGACACTCATATTCATATTAATTTCTTTATCGATAGATGTGTGTTCATACTTATATATATTAAACTCATTTTATTGTCATATATATATAAAGTATTTTCTGACACTTGCAAAATTTTTTTTTTAGGAGAACAGACACTCATATTCATATTAATTTCTTTATCGATAGATGTGTGTTCATACTTATATATATTAAACTCATTTTATTGTCATATATATATAAAGTATTTTCTGACACTTGCAAATTTTTTTTATTAGGAGAACAGACACTCATATTCATATTAATTTCTTTATCGATAGATGTGTGTTCATACTTATATATATTAAACTCATTTTATTGTCATATACATATATATAAAGTATTTTCTGATGCTTGCAAAATTTTTCAAAAAAATATGTTATTAGGAGAACAGACACTCATATTCATATTAATTTCTTTATCGATAGATGTGTGTTCATACTTATATATATTAAACTCATTTTATTGTTATATATATATAAAGTATTTTCTGACACTTGCAAAAATTTTTTTATTAGGAGAACAGACACTCATATTCATATTAATCTCTTTATCGATAGATGTGTGTTCATACTTATATATATTAAACTCATTTTATTGTCATATATATATAAAGTATTTTCTGACATTTGCAAAATTTTTCAAAAAAATATGTTATTAGGAGAACAGACACTCATATTCATATTAATTTCTTTATCGATAGATGTGTGTTCATACTTATGTATATTAAACTCATTTTATTGTCATATACATATATAAAGTATTTTCTGATGCTTGCAAAATTTTTCAAAAAATATTTATTAGGAGAACAGACACTCATATTCATATTAATTTCTTTATCGATAGATGTGTGTTCATACTTATATATATTAAACTCATTTTATTGTCATACACATATATATAAAGTATTTTCTGATGCTTGCAAAATTTTTCAAAAAAATATGTTATTAGAGAACAGACACTCATATTCATATTAATTTCTTTATCGATAGATGTGTGTTCATACTTATATATATTAAACTCATTTTATTGTCATATATATATAAAGTATTTTCTGACACTTGCAAAATTTTTTTTATTAGGAGAACAGACACTCATATTCATATTAATTTCTTTATCGATAGATGTGTGTTCATACTTATATATTTAAACTCATTTTATTGTCATATATATATAAAGTATTTTCTGACATTTGCAAATTTTTCAAAAAATATGTTATTAGGAGAACAGACACTCATATTCATATTAATTTCTTTATCGATAGATGTGTGTTCATACTTATATATATTAAACTCATTTTATTGTCATATATATATAAAGTATTTTCTGACACTTGCAAAATTTTTTTTATTAGGAGAACAGACACTCATATTCATATTAATTTCTTTATCGATAGATGTGTGTTCATACTTATATATATTAAACTCATTTTATTGTTATATATATATATAAAGTATTTTCTGACACTTGCAAAAATTTTTTTATTAGGAGAACAGACACTCATATTCATATTAATCTCTTTATCGATAGATGTGTGTTCATACTTATATATATTAAACTCATTTTATTGTCATATATATATAAAGTATTTTCTGACACTTGCAAATTTTTTTTTATTAGGAGAACAGACACTCATATTCATATTAATTTCTTTATCGATAGATGTGTGTTCATACTTATATATATTAAACTCATTTTATTGTCATATACATATATATAAAGTATTTTCTGATGCTTGCAAAATTTTTCAAAAAAATATGTTATTAGGAGAACAGACACTCATATTCATATTAATTTCTTTATCGATAGATGTGTGTTCATACTTATATATATTAAACTCATTTTATTGTTATATATATATAAAGTATTTTCTGACACTTGCAAAATTTTTTTTATTAGGAGAACAGACACTCATATTCATATTAATCTCTTTATCGATAGATGTGTGTTCATACTTATATATATTAAACTCATTTTATTGTCATATATATATAAAGTATTTTCTGACATTGCAAAATTTTTCAAAAAATATTTATTAGGAGAACAGACACTCATATTCATATTAATTTCTTTATCGATAGATGTGTGTTCATACTTATATATATTAAACTCATTTTATTGTCATATATATATAAAGTATTTTCTGATGCTTGCAAAATTTTTCAAAAAATATGTTATTAGGAGAACAGACACTCATATTCATATTAATTTCTTTATCGATAGATGTGTGTTCATACTTATATATATTAAACTCATTTTATTGTCATACACATATATAAAGTATTTTCTGATGCTTGCAAAATTTTTCAAAAAAATATGTTATTAGGAGAACAGACACTCATATTCATATTAATTTCTTTATCGATAGATGTGTGTTCATACTTATATATATTAAACTCATTTTATTGTCATATATATAAAGTATTTTCTGACACTTGCAAAATTTTTTTTATTAGGAGAACAGACACTCATATTCATATTAATTTCTTTATCGATAGATGTGTGTTCATACTTATATATATTAAACTCATTTTATTGTCATATATATATAAAGTATTTTCTGACATTTGCAAAATTTTTCAGAAAAATATGTTATTAGGAGAACAGACACTCATATTCATATTAATTTCTTTATCGATAGATGTGTGTTCATACTTATATATATTAAACTCATTTTATTGTCATATATATATAAAGTATTTTCTGACACTTGCAAAATTTTTTTTATTAGGAGAACAGACACTCATATTCATATTAATTTCTTTATCGATAGATGTGTGTTCATACTTATATATATTAAACTCATTTTATTGTCATATATATATAAAGTATTTTCTGACACTTGCAAAATTTTTTTTATTAGGAGAACAGACACTCATATTCATATTAATTTCTTTATCGATAGATGTGTGTTCATACTTATATATATTAAACTCATTTTATTGTCATATACATATATATAAAGTATTTTCTGATGCTTGCAAAATTTTTCAAAAAAATATGTTATTAGGAGAACAGACACTCATATTCATATTAATTTCTTTATCGATAGATGTGTGTTCATACTTATATATATTAAACTCATTTTATTGTCATACACATATATAAAGTATTTTCTGATGCTTGCAAAATTTTTCAAAAAAATGTTATTAGGAGAACAGACACTCATATTCATATTAATTTCTTTATCGATAGATGTGTGTTCATACTTATATATATTAAACTCATTTTATTGTCATATATATATAAAGTATTTTCTGATACTTGCAAAATTTTTTTTATTAGGAGAACAGACACTCATATTCATATTAATTTCTTTATCGATAGATGTGTGTTCATACTTATATATATTAAACTCATTTTATTGTCATATATATATAAAGTATTTTCTGACATTTGCAAAATTTTTCAAAAAATTGTTATTAGGAGAACAGACACTCATATTCATATTAATTTTTTATCGATAGATGTGTGTTCATACTTATATATATTAAACTCATTTTATTGTCATATATATATAAAGTATTTTCTGACACTTTGCAAAATTTTTTTATTAGGAGAACAGACACTCATATTCATATTAATTTCTTTATCGATAGATGTGTGTTCATACTTATATATATTAAACTCATTTTATTGTCATATATATATAAAGTATTTTCTGACACTTGCAAAATTTTTTATTAGGAGAACAGACACTCATATTCATATTAATTTCTTTATCGATAGATGTGTGTTCATACTTATATATATTAAACTCATTTTATTGTCATATATATATAAAGTATTTTCTGACACTTGCAAAATTTTTTTTTTTATTAGGAGAACAGACACTCATATTCATATTAATTTCTTTATCGATAGATGTGTGTTCATACTTATATATATTAAACTCATTTTATTGTCATATACATATATATAAAGTATTTTCTGATGCTTGCAAATTTTTCAAAAAAATATGTTATTAGGAGAACAGACACTCATATTCATATTAATTTCTTTATCGATAGATGTGTGTTCATACTTATATATTAAACTCATTTTATTGTCATATATATATAAAGTATTTTCTGATGCTTGCAAAATTTTCAAAAAATATTTATTAGGAGAACAGACACTCATATTCATATTAATTTCTTTATCGATAGATGTGTTTCATACTTATATATATTAAACTCATTTTATTGTCATATATATATAAAGTATTTTCTGACACTTGCAAATTTTTTTTATTAGGAGAACAGACACTCATATTCATATTAATTTCTTTATCGATAGATGTGTGTTCATACTTATATATATTAAACTCATTTTATTGTCATATATATATAAAGTATTTTCTGACCTTGCAAAATTTTTCAAAAAAATATGTTATTAGGAGAACAGACACTCATATTCATATTAATTTCTTTATCGATAGATGTGTGTTCATACTTATATATATTAAACTCATTTTATTGTCATATATATATAAAGTATTTTCTGACACTTGCAAATTTTTTTTTATTAGGAGAACAGACACTCATATTCATATTAATTTCTTTATCGATAGATGTGTGTTCATACTTATATATATTAAACTCATTTTATTGTCATATATATATAAAGTATTTTCTGACACTTGCAAATTTTTTTTATTAGGAGAACAGACACTCATATTCATATTAATTTCTTTATCGATAGATGTGTGTTCATACTTATATATATTAAACTCATTTTATTGTCATATACATATAAAAGTATTTTCTGACTTGCAAAATTTTTCAAAAAAATATGTTATTAGGAGAACAGACACTCATATTCATATTAATTTCTTTATCGATAGATGTGTGTTCATACTTATATATATTAAACTCATTTTATTGTCATATACATATATAAAGTATTTTCTGATGCTTGCAAAATTTTTCAAAAAAATTTTATTAGGAGAACAGACACTCATATTCATATTAATTTCTTTATCGATAGATGTGTGTTCATACTTATATATATTAAACTCATTTTATTGTCATATATATATAAAGTATTTTCTGATACTTGCAAAATTTTTTTATTAGGAGAACAGACACTCATATTCATATTAATTTCTTTATCGATAGATGTGTGTTCATACTTATATATATTAAACTCATTTTATTGTCATATATATATAAAGTATTTTCTGACATTGCAAAATTTTTCAAAAAATATGTTATTAGGAGAACAGACACTCATATTCATATTAATTTTTTATCGATAGATGTGTGTTCATACTTATATATATTAAACTCATTTTATTGTCATATATATATAAAGTATTTTCTGACACTTGCAAAATTTTTTTTATTAGGAGAACAGACACTCATATTCATATTAATTTCTTTATCGATAGATGTGTGTTCATACTTATATATATAAACTCATTTTATTGTCATATATATATAAAGTATTTTCTGACACTTGCAAATTTTTTTTATTAGGAGAACAGACACTCATATTCATATTAATTTCTTTATCGATAGATGTGTGTTCATACTTATATATATTAAACTCATTTTATTGTCATATATATATAAAGTATTTTCTGACATTTGCAAAATTTTTCAAAAAAATATTTTATTAGGAGAACAGACACTCATATTCATATTAATTTCTTTATCGATAGATGTGTGTTCATACTTATATATATTAAACTCATTTTATTGTCATATATATATAAAGTATTTTCTGACACTTGCAAAATTTTTTTTATTAGGAGAACAGACACTCATATTCATATTAATTTCTTTATCGATAGATGTGTGTTCATACTTATATATATTAAACTCATTTTATTGTCATATATATATAAAGTATTTTTCTGACACTTGCAAAATTTTTTTATTAGGAGAACAGACACTCATATTCATATTAATTTCTTTATCGATAGATGTGTGTTCATACTTATATATATTAAACTCATTTTATTGTCATATATATATAAAGTATTTTCTGACACTTGCAAATTTTTTTTTATTAGGAGAACAGACACTCATATTCATATTAATTTCTTTATCGATAGATGTGTGTTCATACTTATATATATTAAACTCATTTTATTGTCATATACATATATAAAGTATTTTCTGATGCTTGCAAAATTTTTCAAAAAATATGTTATTAGAAACAGACACTCATATTCATATTAATTTCTTTATCGATAGATGTGTGTTCATACTTATATATATTAAACTCATTTTATTGTCATATACATATATATAAAGTATTTTCTGATGCTTGCAAAATTTTTCAAAAAATATGTTATTAGGAGAACAGACACTCATATTCATATTAATTTCTTTATCGATAGATGTGTGTTCATACTTATATATATTAACTCATTTTATTGTCATATATATATAAAGTATTTTCTGATGCTTGCAAAATTTTTTTTATTAGGAGAACAGACACTCATATTCATATTAATTTCTTTATCGATAGATGTGTGTTCATACTTATATATATTAAACTCATTTTATTGTCATATAATATATAAAGTATTTTCTGATGCTTGCAAAATTTTTCAAAAAATATGTTATTAGGAGAACAGACACTCATATTCATATTAATTTCTTTATCGATAGATGTGTGTTCATACTTATATATATTAAACTCATTTTATTGTCATATATATATAAGTATTTTCTGACACTTGCAAAATTTTTTTTTATTAGGAGAACAGACACTCATATTCATATTAATTTCTTTATCGATAGATGTGTGTTCATACTTATATATATTAAACTCATTTTATTGTCATATATATATAAAGTATTTTCTGACTTTGCAAAATTTTTCAAAAATTGTTATTAGGAGAACAGACACTCATATTCATATTAATTTCTTTATCGATAGATGTGTGTTCATACTTATATATATTAAACTCATTTTATTGTCATATATATATAAGTATTTTCTGACACTTGCAAAATTTTTTTTATTAGGAGAACAGACACTCATATTCATATTAATTTCTTTATCGATAGATGTGTGTTCATACTTATATATATTAAACTCATTTTATTGTCATATATATATAAAGTATTTTCTGACACTTGCAAAATTTTTTTTATTAGGAGAACAGACACTCATATTCATATTAATTTCTTTATCGATAGATGTGTGTTCATACTTATATATATTAAACTCATTTTATTGTCATATATATATATAAAGTATTTTCCAACACTTGCAAAATTTTTCAAAAATATGTTATTAGGAGAACAGACACTCATATTCATATTAATTTCTTTATCGATAGATGTGTGTTCATACTTATGTATATTAAACTCATTTTATTGTCATACACATATATATAAAGTATTTTCTGATGCTTGCAAAATTTTTCAAAAAAATATGTTATTAGGAGAACAGACACTCATATTCATATTAATTTCTTTATCGATAGATGTGTGTTCATACTTATATATATTAAACTCATTTTATTGTCATATATATATAAAGTATTTTCTGACACTTGCAAATTTTTTTTATTAGGAGAACAGACACTCATATTCATATTAATTTCTTTATCGATAGATGTGTGTTCATACTTATATATATTAAACTCATTTATTGTCATATATATATAAAGTATTTTCTGACATTGCAAAATTTTTCAAAAAAATATGTTATTAGGAGAACAGACACTCATATTCATATTAATTTCTTTATCGATAGATGTGTTTCATACTTATATATATTAAACTCATTTTATTGTCATATATATATAAAGTATTTTCTGATACTTGCAAAATTTTTTTTATTAGGAGAACAGACACTCATATTCATATTAATTTCTTTATCGATAGATGTGTGTTCATACTTATATATATTAAACTCATTTTATTGTCATATATATATAAAGTATTTTCTGACACTTGCAAAATTTTTTTTATTAGGAGAACA
>NW_020537635.1:0-22366 GCF_003426905.1 Ctenocephalides felis
TATATTTTATTTAAAATATATAATTAAGAGCAAACTGGTCGTTCAGTGAAATTTTCTAGTTGTGCAACTAGTTTTTGATATTCATAGAAATACTAATATTAACTATAATTTGTTTTAAAATTATTTATAATCATCTAGTAATGTTATAAAAGATACATGAGCCGTAAATGCAATTAAGGAATAATTAAATCAATAAAATAAAAAAAATCATTCAAATCCATTCATTTTTTAATCATTTGGGCTCAATTAAGGTTTCGCAAAACTAATGTTAAAATATTACCATTTATATTGTAATTATTTCTATTATTTATGAATTTATAAATCCGACCTACTTTAAATATCGTTGAAAATTACAAAACTTTATTCGAATAATAATTATATAATTAATTTAAATAATAATTTTGATTTAATTATGATTATTAAAATGATTAAATAAATATGAATAGGAATAGTGTTTCTATTTTTTTCTTTTGGTTGTGTTAATAATATTTATTATCTAATTAAATTATATTGCATTTACATCAAAATTACTTATGGAAGTATAAAAATACATGTTTTTATCTTAATTTTAGAATTATATACAATATGCGGGATCATAAAAAATCAATTTGGTTTTACGATTTTCTAGGAAATTTCTAATATTAAATTTTATGGAGATGGAAAAGAAAAATTTAGAATTTAATTTTATATATTTTATTAATATTATTTTTTTATTACAGAATACTATGAATTCTACCAAGATGAGACTTTTGATGCTGTATAAGGGTAAGTGATTATTATTTATATGAAATTGATTTTATATGAAAATATTATTTATATTAAAAACATTTTATGATTATGTTACATATTCTTATTAATTATTGAACAAAATATAGGAACTTACAATTATAATTTATTTATATTTGTTAAAAAGTTTCAAGATAGTTGAAAATTAAATAACATTCGAACAATTTTCAAAGCGAGAAATTTGATGAGGAGTGAATTTAACAATTTAATCAAAAAAGGGTTGCCCGAAGTAGAATTTAAGGTTTTTCATAGGAAAATGTTACCTTTCAGTGTAAAATATCATTACATAATATTATTTTTTAGTGATTTGAATGGTTACTCTAGATGAGAAGTTTATTAACATTTATTGTCTGATATATAGGAAATTTTGTACGTCATTATAAATTCAGATGTTTCATGAGATTTTCAAAATACTTTGAATTTTATATATATATATATATATATATATATATATATATATATATATATATATATATATATATGTATACATTAATTTACATCTGCAGTGTTTTTATACAACATGAAGGCACCCAAATCAAGTTCCACAACAAAATCTTCCCATAAGAATAGTTTTAACCCTTATAAATGTATATATATATATATATATATATATTGTATATATACAATCTCCTTAAGACATCTAATAGCCTTAACACGGGATTACTAATATTATTCATACAGGAATGACTGATAGAAAGCGATTTAGATTTTAAACAATGCACCCCGTTTGATCGTTATTTTTTATGCCGCTCTCGACAACAAAAAAACAACAAAAAATCAAAGTGTGATATTAAATTTCCAGGCCTATTGTCCTTTGGAATAAATACTTATAATGGAGAATATAATTTGATATATATATATATATATATATATATATATATATACATACATATACATATATGGCAGGTATTTTACTCACCTATTACTAGGTGCATCACAGCATTTTGTAAATTTCCAACTCTTTACTAATTATCAGTTCTTATTACAATTTGTACAATATATACTATGCTTATTATATTGATAAGTCTTTGCATTTTCCTGGTTTTCTTAACAAAATTATTTTGTATTTCTGATCAAACACAAATATTTGTTGTAGGTTATGTCAACTTTTACTTTAACCATAATATTTAATACATTTCTTTGTTGATAGTTGAATTGTAATTATTTGTGGACCTATTATGACGTTATAGTTTTATTTAGTACAAAATTAATGTTCAAAATAATTAATTATAAAGTTTTCTTATCTTAAAGCACAAAACGCAACGTTTACCTTCAACTTTTTAAATGACAGTTAGATTTTCAAAATGGCCACTGGCAAGCGGCCATTTTGAATAAAATGATATTAATTTCCTTCGTTTGCAAATGATTTATAAATTAAATTCCAAAAATTTGAAGAATTTAACAAGTCTAATCAAGTCTAATTATATCTAATTAACAGATTCAGAATATATTAATCTTTTTATTTGATTATTTCATACAAAATTCTTGGATTAAGTGGACATATTTTTTTTGAATCAATATGAATTTAATATTTGGTTTTTATGGCATTATTTTAGTTTACGAATACGTATTTATAAATAGTTGCTTATGAGTGATTTCAATTTATCTAAATATGAATAATAATATGTTTATAAACTTTAATTAACAGTCTTAGAAAAATTATTTGAATTTCACATTCAACGTTGTGCACGCTTTGCATTGAAGTTGGCCATAAAATGTTACCGCGTAATTTCGAATTTTATTAACAAAATATAATTTATCTAATTAAAATAATATTAAAGTATCTACTTCATAATTTGTTTTACATATTGTATAATAATTCCGTTTCCCAAGATTCAAATTTCTGTCGTCGACCTTCGACGTTCTGTCAGTTAAATGAGTTTGTCCGATTAAGATAAAGGGTTTTTATCTAAATACGTTTCGTGATTTACCTTTTGTACCTTTTTACCTTTTTCTTATAGGCATCATTATACGCAATATCTTAAAAACGGATCTTTGGGCTTTTAATAAAAACTTGAAGGTACTTTTTGATTTTATCAATTAAATGGAGGATAGGGTTAAACGATTCTGAATATTTGGAAATAGTTTGAATTTTAATAGACAACGACGATAATGGTAATAAGCAAAGTATTACGATTGAAGGTAAGTATAAAATAATAATTATAGTATTTTGACATTTATCAATATCCGCCATTTTTATTATTATACTATACAAGTTCGAAATGTTTGCTTCATTAAAAATTTGCTTCTAATTATTAAAATATTAGTATAAATATTTATCACATGTGCAACGAATAGATTTTTGTATAAGTAAATCTATAAGATTTACTTCGGATCTTTAGGATTTTATTAAAATTCGAAGGTACTTTTTGATTTTATTAATTAAATGGAGGATAGGGTTAAACGATTCTGGATATTTTGAAAATAAGAAACAAAAATTGAATTTGATTAAACCAATAGGATAATGGTAATAACAGAAGTTTTAAGATTGAAGGTATGTGTGAAATTATTCTTAATTATAATACTTAGTTAATAATTAATTATATTATAATCACATTTGTTAATGTCCGCCATCATTATTATTATTTGACATTTCGAAAGTGCGTCATTAAAGATTTGCTTTTAATTATTAAAATATTATCATTAATATTAAAATATATACATGAAATATTATCATAAATATCTAGATATATAATATTTTCTACGGATCTTTAGGATTTTATCAAAAACTTGAAGGTCTTTTTCATTTGGAAGTTAATGGAGGTTAGAATTAAACGATTTTCGATATTTTGGATATACAGTTTGAATTTATAGACAAATACGATAATAGACATTAGAAGAGTATTAAGATAGAAGGTATGTAATTAGAATGAAGAAAGGAATAATTCGTAATTTTAATTTTATTTAATATAATTTATATTATCAATTTTGTTAAAGTCGGCCATTTTGATTCTTGTTTGACCTGTCAAAAAGTTTGCATTCAAATTTAAACATAAGTTTTATAACATTGTGCAAGAAATACTTCTTTTATATTATTAAATCCAGAAGATTTAAGTTGAAATCACCGAATTTTTACATAAGAATAGATTTTGGGAGAAGAATTCAATAAAAATCTGTGGGAACTGATGTATTTAAACGCCAACGCAAAATGGTCAATTTTCGTGTTCTTCCTCGTGCTTTATGTTTCTTTTCGACTTGTTTTATTTTATAGCACCTCTCTTTATCGAAAAACATGCGACAGACGAATTTAGGAATTAGATATATGTATATATATATATATATATATACATACATGCATACATACATATATACATACATACATACATACATATGTAGTATCTTATTGTTCTTTATTTGTAAGATTGTGTTTATTGCTCAATTGTTTATATGTGCACCATCAATTTAATTTAATTTTCAAGGAATAAGATATACATTTACCTTTAAATCTGTATATATATATATATAAATGTATATATGTATGTATGTATTTATGGAAAATATAGGGCATAATTTATGTAAAAATTTATAACAAAAATGCATTCTTACAAGGCTAAAGTGCAATGTCACTTTTCTTAGTCACACTATGTTTGTATATATATATATATATATATTTATATATTATATATTATATTACTAATAATATTCATATCTTAATTCAAAGTTTTATTTATTCATAAACAGAAAACGCGCTAAGTCACTGTCAGCCAATCATTCTGACAAGAAACTGTATTAAAATACTTATATATGTATATATATATATATATATATATATATATATATGCATATATATATATGTATATATATATGCAATATATATATATATATATATATATGTATATATATGTCAAACTAAGCATATGATAAATATGCTTAAGTTAATCCCTTTACTCGGCTTTGTGTATGATTTTATTTTTTATGCTCACCTATATATTTATAAATGTGTATATAGATGTATATATTGAGAGTTTAATAATCGTACATATTATTAATAAAATTCTCAAAAAAAATATTTTAAAATCCATACATTTTGGCTATAGTCCCAGCCTTCAATCAGTCTCGTTCTATCAAATTAATTGTTCAGATTGCAATTCAATTTATTTATATTGGGGAAACGAGCCAAAATTTAATAAAACCACTACAAAATATAAAAAACAATTTAAACAATATAAAACTATGCTAGAGGAACACATTAACGACCATACTACATTTTTAAGAAAAATTCAAAAGACCCATCTGTGAAGGATCTTTTATAACGTTTATTCTGGATAATTTCTTAATTCCAAATTTCTTACAAAACAACAAAAAATACGCAAAAAATTTACGATTGGTTTCACACATATTACAATCTTGATAATTTTTTATTATTTTTTTTTATCATTTATTACTTTTGACTCCGCCATGGCTAATTTACTCAAGAGTAAATACTCATTTTTGTGTACACAGTTTTACATTATTTATTATAAATTATTCCGAAACCAGTAGTAGTTCGAGTACTAATGAGTGCTTTCTAAACAATGGGACAGAAAATACGAAAAAATTGAAATGAACGAAAAAATGAAATTTATTTGAACAGTCTGATGATGACTTAAGGTCAAGTGTCCGAAACCTGATGAGAGGCATTATGTAAAGTAAATAGAAAAATATAAAAAATTATTTGGGTTCATTTAATTTTCGATTGTACCTGCTAATTAATCATAAATTAAATATAGATATAAAAGTCTTCTTTATCTCCAGATGCGTTTGACAAGTAAACGTTATTTTGATTTTTTTAATTTCACCGGAGCACAAAAAGAGTAAAAGACTGCATTCCTGAAGACGCCCACATCTTTTGGACTACATTTTATACATACTCTTACTAAACCAGTAGTGAATCACACAAAATACGGCACATATGCTATTTATTCTAAGAAAACCATGGGGACATGCCTAATTAATTAGAATGGACTTAGAAAGATGTAATACACTGAGGGTTTAGATAATATATCTACACATACTATGTATGGATATTGATACCTAACTCTGATACCAGACTGAGATGTTCAAAATATGTATTATAATTAATAAAATAAATCATTAAAGGTTTACACGCGATTGAGGTAAAACTTTTTTGTCAAAAATATCGATTTTCCTGTTTTGAAGCATTAACCGACCAATCGCGTCAACTCTAGTTAAATGATGACGATATTTTCGTCCAATGGCGAATCGAATAAGTGACATATAATAAATTTTATAAGAAAATATATATTCAGATTAAAATTTTGCAAATATTTGTTCAAAAATGTATCGCTTTTCTGCTTATTGCTGAATATAAGATTAAATTCGACTTTTAGTTAAATATGTGTTATATATTTTTAGTTAAAAACGTATTCTATACTTTTGTTGACATTTCAGTTACAAAATGGATATTCGGACATTTGTATAAATTTTTGATGAACTTTATTTCCTTTTAAATTAAATTATATTTGACATTTCAATTTTATCATGGTTTGACAATTGCCATCCGTAAGTTTTTTATCCATTGAATCAAAAATATCGATTTTTCTGTTTAGAAACATTAAACGACCAATCGCGTCAACTCTAGTTAAATGATAATATTTTCGTCCAATGGCGAATCGAATAAGTGACGCATAATATATTTTAAAAGAAAATATATATTCAGGTCAAAATTTTACAAATATTTGTTCAAAAATTTATCGTTTTTATGCTTATTGCTGAATATAAGATTAAATTCGACTTTTAGTTTAATATGTATTCTATGTTTTTAGTTAAAAATGTATTCTATACTTTTGTTGACATTTCAATTACAAAGTGGCTACTTGCTGACATTTGTATAAACTTTTGATAAACTTAATATCCTTTTAAATTAAATTATATGTGACATTTCAATTTTATCATGACTTGACAATTGTCCTTCCGTAAGTTTTTCATTAATTGAAAAATTTGAAACATTAACCGACCAATCGCGTGAATGATGACGATATTGTAGTCCAATGGTGAATCTAATAAGTGACACATAATATATTTTATAAGAAAATATATATTCAGGTTAGTATTTTACAAATATTTGTTCAAAAATTTACCGTTTTTGTGCTTATTTCCGAATATAAGATTAAATTCGACTTTTAGTTAAATGAATTCGAAATTTATTTTTGGTTAAGTGTATTCTATATTTTTAGTTAAAATGTATTCTATACTTTTGTTGACATTTCATTAACAAAATGGCTACATTTTTTTATTAATTTAATCAAAAATATCGATTTTTCTGTTTTGAAACATTAAGCGACCCATAGATAAAAAAAACCGACCAATCCCGTCAATTCTAGTTAAATAACGATATTGTCGGCCAATGGCGAATCAGAATTTAAGGAAGTCATGCGTTACTAACTTCAGTAGTTACATATGATGGAGAGTTGGCTTCTAAAAAAATTCTATTTCAAAAATAAACTTGCAGGTGAATTATATTTAATTGTTCTTGCTTTTTAAATATTTTAGTCTTTCTAAAAAAATATGCGCTATTTATTAACAATCACAAAATAGCCTATTACATTATTTTGATTCCTATCTTTGTGTCTTCATAATGAGGAACTCCACTGTGAAGTTGTCAACATAATTATCATGTCATTTCTAATTTTATAACCAAAATAATATCATATATAATTTTTTTAAGAACTAAGATGCTAATTAAATTAAAATAATATTAACCACACATATTCGTGTGAAAGCCTTAAAAAGAAATAAGCACCTTTTTTGGTACCTTCATCTCAACAGGTGGCAACTTGTATACACACGAAGAATTTTTTTCAACATTTTAGTGAAAGATATTGTCATAATATTTATATAATAAACTAACTATACCTGTATATGTATGTATACATTTCTCTTTACTATCTAATCTTATTCAATTATTTTTTATGCATTTATAAATCGAATGAAATGACATATTTTATGATACAGTGTGCACCCTCGAAGAGGCCTTTATTGAATTTTAAATATGTAAATAAGTTTATCTCAATAAAAAGCCATTTAAATGAATATAAAATGCTTTAGGAAAAAAACACTATTATGTAGGAATAGCGGGTGGACTTTAAAGTCATAATTTATGTGATAATAAAATATAAATATAGGAAAACGTGTTTGTGTATGAGGGAAAGATACATGACGAGAAATGGAGATAGTTTGTGAAAAATTGAAGATTTTGGCATAATTGTTTGTAATGCCTTTACTTTATTTACAAAATTTGTTAATTAATATTTGATAATTATCAATAAAATAATTTTTACCTCTTTATTTAAACGTTTCGTGATATGTGTCATCAAATGTTATAACAGATTTTTTTTGAATTTTAGTTCGCTTATCAGTAAAGTCCTTTACGAATTTCAAATTGATCGTTTTTGTACTAAAATTGTTTTTAAAATTAATATTACGTTTAGAGGCCATAGTGTTGAATTGATTTGGATTCTTCGAGTTCTAAATTCGATGATTCATTTTTTTTAAATATGCAGAGAATTTTCTCCAATATAACAGCGATTACAATAATTGCACTTAATAAATTGATAGTAATCAATAGTAGCCCTTTTGGGTTAGCGTGCGGACACCATTGGTTTTATTTCAAGTTTGCTAATTTGCTGATGGGTAACAAATCAATCAATACCACACACAATGAATATTTACTACAAATATTTATAACTAATTGTATATATATATATATATATATATATATATATATGTAGAATTAAAAAAATATCAGTTGGCTCTAACGAACTGGTGCTTTGAGAATGACAAGAGCATCAATCATGTCTTGTAGATAATCGTAGGTAACTTATAAGAATTCAGAGCAGAATTTTACATATATATGTATGTCTATATATGGAATCGAATATATCTCATTTATAACATTAACAGTTTCACTTAAAACACATTTCTGGCAAAGTATGTAGAGACATATATCTACAGACGATATAGACGTTATAACGATCAGTTCCTATAAATAATATGAATTAAGCAAAAAATAAATTTTATAATTGTCAATTATCAATTAGAATAAAATGTTATGACTTCCCGGTTTTTAACTTTGCGTTGTCTCTACGTTAAAGTTATTCCGAATGTTTGACACTAAAATTGGAAACTGCATGTGTGTGTGTGTGTTGCCAAAAGTTCCGAACTGATATTAAAAATGAAAATAGTGATGTTGGTATCGTGCCCTTAAGGATTATTGCAGGAACTTCCCGTACCGTAAGAAATATCGAGAAATTTTAAACGTTTTCAAATATATTATTACAATTACTGTAACTTTCATTATTTTTGCTATCTCGTTATATCTGAGTAAATCATAAATCAATTTATCTCCAGAACATTAACAATCGTCATTTCATTTCGAATTCAATTCAAAAAAATAGTTTAAGTTGTCTAATTGCACAAAAAATCGAAAAAGTGCTCCCGCATAGTCACAGTTTAAACGCATTTGCAAATAATTCTGTGCGACTTATTTGAATTATACGTGCTAGCTAGCGGCATTTTCACATTTTTCAATAGTTTTCACCAAATTTCACATAAACAGTCTAAACGCACTTGCGGAAACATTTGTACCAGAGTGGCGCTTAGACTGTGCTAACCTGGGTATTTTTTTGAATTTTTTTAATTAATATTGCAAAAATATTTTATGGAAAATAAAAAAAGAATTATAATAATTTTATCCTCAAAAGCATTGTTTTGTCATATACACGCAAAAAGTTTTTTAGATCATTCAAATAGGACGCATAGTTCACTCAAAAACTGCCATTTTTTGCACATTTAGCTCTGTATCTTCGAAATGCGGACCTGCCTTTACAAAAACTAATCAGCACATCTCCCTATCAATAGGGATCGAATGTTTTTTTAAACCATTCAAATCGGTGATCCGTGCGCCCGAAAACGTGGACGAAAAAATGCGGACATAACACAACACACACATCCATTTTTTCTGAGGTATACCAGGAAAATGTTCAGAAACCTTCAAAACGTCGAGAAATGCACAAAACTTTCATTTTCGATTTTCGGCCCATTACTATAACTACCCTACGGGATGTTAAAAATTTCAATTGAATGTTTATAGAAGTCATAACTGATTATATATCATATATTTTTGTTCATATGATACGCGGCTCTTAAGATGCAATTATCAGATAAATCTTTAAAAATTCCTGTTAAATACATAATAGCAGTGCTAAAGTGAATTCACCTGTAAATCCTACTTTGACACCTTATCATTAAAATGGTAACAAATTGGCAGTTTTATTCATATACAAATGCCGACACAAATAACAGGCTTTAGTGCTTGTGATATATGTGCCAAATTCTTCAGTGCAGTACATTAAATAAACAGAGAATATTTTATAGATTCTGCACTTTTCTCAAACGTTTCGACATACAGACTTATGTCATCTTCGACTTGAAATGAACAAAAAAGTTTTTCGTCGTGACCACACGATTCTGACCCTTTGAACCTATAATGCTATTAATCCATATATGTAATATATTATATATATATATATAATATATATATATATATTATTTAGTTCCACCCGCATCGTACATTCTCCGAAAAGAATGAAAACTACAAATAACACAAAAGACCACACAAATACCAATATTTCTATCTAAAGGTTCGATTTAACACTTTTCGTGTTGTGCCCCCATAAAGACACGATAATTCAAATTGACTCTGCATTAGAGGGGCACAAGGAATTTATTTCTTTATTTATGAACTTAATTTCAATACAACAATCAGAAAGGAGCCTAAGAAACATTCATAATACATTTAAATTTAAATCAATGTTTATTTAAATAATAGACACAAAATAATAAAAATGGGTGAAGGACCACAGAGTATTGTGAACAAACACTTGTCTATTATAATATCTACTTAATAAATAAAATAAATAATCTTTATCGGGTAAAATATATGTAGAGCTTAGTTACAAAATAATAATTAATAATTAAGTTTCTTTACATAAATAAATGAAATAAAAAATTTATATGCATTTAAAAATGTATCAAATTCCAACAATTTTTCCTTCTAATTATGTTTAATTCCAAGCATCGTTATATATTTTATTTTATATCTTCATTTTAATACACTGATAAATTTGCTATCGAATGCATTTAAGTACAATTTATAAATATAGAATTTGCAAATAATATCTGTAAAATATCATATCAAAATCAAATTTTTAATATATTATTATAAGAATGAATTTATTATTTGATTTTTTATAATAATTCATTATAAAAGGGCATTAGGAACGTTCTCGATGCTTGCTCTGATTAATCTAATATCCAAAACAACTATTATTATTTTAACTAATAATTAATTTAATAATTAATTTTTATTTATCTATTTATTTAAAAAAGTAATAAATCTTAAATAAAACAGTGGTGTATCATAAATTTGTTCAATCCGAGTCGCTGGACAAAACGATGGTATTTTTTTCGTGGACGTTTCTCCTTCTTTTCGACTTCTTGTATTTTTTGTGATTCCTTCGTTTTGAACCTAAAAGAGAAAAATAATAAATAAATAGAATATAAATTTAGAATTATCTAGAGGGGCGCATGGCATCGTGCCTTAAGGCAAATTGCTGGAACTTTCCGTACCGTAATTAATTCGAGTTTTAAACGTCTTCAAATATATTATCACAAATAGTGTAACCTTCATTATTTTGCTAACTTGTTATATCTGAGCAAATCAAATCATAATCATAAATCAATCAATTTATCTCCAGAACATTAATAATCGTCATTTCATTTCGAATTCAATTTTGAAAAAAAAAATAGTTGTCTAATTTACACAATTGAAAAAGTGCTCCCGTATAGTCTCGCGACAGTACATAAACAGTCTAAAAGCACTTGGGTAAACATTTGTACCAGAGTGGCGCTTAGACTGTGCTTAGCCTGGGTAATTTTTTGAATTTTTAATCCAAAAAATTACAAAAATATTTATGGAAATAAAAAAAAGATGTAATAATTTTTTATCCTCAAAAGCAATTGTTTCTTCATACAAGAAGTTTTTTAGATCATTCAAATCGGACGCTTAGTTCACTGCCATTTTTTGCACATTTAGCTCTGTATCTCCTTAACGGCTGGACCTGCCTCTATAGTATTCTATAATTAAATTAAGGGGCCAAATCTCAGATAAAAAAATGGAAACATAGCATTACTCTTACATATCCTATATCATCAAAGAATTGGTTTTCTTAAGAGGGTATTCTAGTGTAGAAATTAAAAAAAATCGATTTTTTTTATTTCATATTTCAAAGTTTAACTATCTAAGAATATGGGTACGAAAAAGTTTTTGAAAATTTGAATTATTTACAGAGATATAGGCATTTTATTGACTCGGTCTCCATACTGTTTGGCTTCACGCAAAACTTTAAATGCGTTTTTCTCAGAACAGACTTTTTCAGTACTGTTGACACGATTTCTCGAGTTTTAATCGACGACCGATTACTTGAAATATTCAGAGAGTCTTGTTTATAGACCTATCTATAGCCCGAACTAGGATTATCCCCAAATTCCAATTTTTACTATTTTAAAAAATTCGAGAAACTCAAAAAACAGTAAAACACACTTTTTTTCAAACAGTCGCCAATTGTAAAAAAACTTTTTTTTTACTTATCGCTAGTTCGTGCGATTGCGACATCATTGTAGATTAATAATCTTTTTATTTTTTGCATTCCGATGGCTAGGAGGGCTGAAATCATGTCAAGACTGAGGCGCCAATTTTTCGAAACCACCCATTTCATCAGTTGCCAGTTTTTACAATTTTCAACTTTTTTATTTTTTTATTTTTGTTTTGTATTTTATAATATTAATAAACAAGTGGTAAAAATGGATAGTAAAAACATTAATTGCTTTCTTTTACGACAATTTAGAAATGACCTAAAATTCAAGGCTCTACACTAGAATACCCTTTAAATCTATTACAAAACTACTACTTCCATCTACCATCCTTTCATCTTACGTTTGCTGGATCGTTTCTTGGATTTGCGCCTCTTCTTTCTATAGCGCCTCCGACTCCGACTGGATTCGCTAGACTCCGATTCGGCCACTCTTCCTCTTCTTCTGGTTCAGCCTGGTGACCAGCTGGTCCAGGTCGATGCAGGCGGCGTCGTTACCATTTTTTGCCCTCTGCTGCTGCTGCTGGTTGGCGGCTGGTTGGTTGGTCCTTCCATTCGTCCTGAGGTCGTCGATGTACATCGCTACAACACAGTAGCGAATGATATAGTCTATGGTCTCGATCGCTGATTTTCCTGGGTCAGAAGATATAAATGCAATTTTGGGGAAAAGACCCCAGAAAACTTGATAAGTTTAGTATTTGATTTTATGGTAGGCACTTTGGGGAATTACATACTAAAATAACAGGGCCTATTATCTCAGAACAAAATCCTCGTTTGGAAGGGCTACTTAGGGGTCCATTTGTAATCGCAAATTTGGCGCTAGTGAGCCGATGAAAAAGTATTTTCAATATATTTTATATTGATTACTAAGGCGATTCTTGTTCGTTTGTGTTTGTATATTTGACAATATTTGCCCTTTGACAATATGAATAGAACAGCTTCAAACTCATATGGAGGACATAATTACTACTAGGAAATGCAATACCGGTATACCGAATTACCGGTAAACCGCCCGATTGTTCGGCGGTATTTATACCGGTATTTACCCCCAAAAATACCGGTATTTTTGGTATTTTTACATAAGCGCTATTTGATACATAATACATTAAAGTTTAAATTTCTCGGAACTATTTTTAATTTCCATAATCGCATAAACAGCTTATATCTTCAAGTGATTCTATAGGATAAACAAATGTCAAATATTATCTCAACTCGTCATTAAACTGAGTATTTATTGCTTTACTAAGGGCTTCATATCGTGTTACAATAAATAGAATTGGACTGATAGAAAATGGTGTTTGTTTCATCTTATGTAAAAATGTAACGGTTTTTAAGTGATATTTGCGCCAAAATATTTTATATCATACAGATTACCCCTGCGTAATCTTTATTTTTTTTAACTTTATACATAATAATTATGATAATTACTAAATATTTTTGCTTCTTATTGCAATTATAAAATATTTTTCGAAAACGTTTCAAAGTTTGAAAATACTATAGAAACATAACATTGTTTTAAATAACAATACTCAACAATTATATTAACTTATTATTTATCTCGACAAAGTATCCGATCTTAAATTAATATAGAATTTTTTTTTTTAAATATTGAAAATTATGCTAATTTAACACATCGGATACAGACAATACAGTTTATTATTATAATGAAATATGATCTTTTATGAGTTTTTCTTACTTATAAGTTTGTTTTTGGTGAAAAGTTCTCAATATACTCGATAGTGATAATGAATTAATAATTAAGAAAGTGCTCATGGAAAATGTCAATTGATGTCATTGGACCACATTCTAACTAAGTTTCTTGTAACTAAAAATTTTATTAGAAAACTTGCAAAGTTTAGCATTTGGTCTTATGGTAGACACTTTGGGAAATTCCATACTAAACTACTTGTATATTATATTCGTAAATCCTATTATCTTACCCGGGAGTGTCTTGATTTGGAAAATTCCATTTTCTTTAGACAAAACGCCCATGTCTAAACATAAGATAATTATATTATTGTAGATCAATTATTATAATATCTGTGCAATTATATGTGCAAAAAACTTGCCTGCTGCAACTTGCAAAGACTTCTGTACTAATTTTAGTCCTTCAGCTCTGCCTGCGTCGAAACCTTTCACCATGTAACTAAAATGGGAAAGAAAAAATTGGTAAATTGCTGATGAAACCAAATTATTGCTATCGATTTTCTGCTTGAGATTTAAAATCTTGAGGTACAATCTTGAGGTCAATTAATATTATTTAGCCATATTATTTTGAGCACATTGATCAAAAGAAAGTCTACATCCATTTACAAAGTCAACAATTATTTATAGCTTATAATTTGCAATAGTTGTTTCTTGGTATTTCTGGGCAAATGTAGTTCTTTTACATGTGTCCTTTATTTACCTGTGCAATTTTTTGAGTTCTCGTCCATGTTCTGTATCAGGAAAATCAAGATTTGGAACTTTCATGTGTCCATTTCGAAGTCCAACTTCTTTTGCCATATAATGGATCACAGCCCTGTCCCAAACCTGGTCGGTGTGTTTCACTTCTTTAAAAATAAACAAGCAATGTTAATAAATATGATAAGGAAAACCAGAAGATTTTGAATATAAAACTGGATTAAAAATAGTTTTTTTTTTATTTTTTGCCCTGCAATAATGATTCTTTTCGCAATAACTACTCACTGCCATCGTCAGTCAATGGCATTTCGCAAATCTCTGGTACTCGTCCAGGATCATCTATCGACCTTCTGCTACTCGAAGCAGACCACGAATCTAACTCATTACCTGCTTCATGTTTTCGAAGATCCGTTACAAATTTTTGACTGTGTCTTGTGGCCTTTTCCACCCATTCCCTGGTGTCTCTATAAGCCCTGAAACATAAATGGACAATTTAAAATTGAAGGCAATTATTTAGAAGTATTTATTGAAGTAAAACTTCTTTAGGCGCGACATGGGTGTAAATCCGTTCAAATGCAACGGAAATTACGGCAAGGTCAAGTGAGAGTCATTCGCTCTCGATGATATGATTTCTATACGGGTCGGTTCTGATTGGTCGTATTTGTGCAAGGCTTCTTGGTATGCGTGACATTATACGTGCGCATGTCACCGAAAGCGTGCTTTATACGTGCATACGTCACCGAAAGCGTGAAGCATATTGTTCAAATTTCCGGTGTTATGTCAAAATATTTTAAGGTTAAATAGTGGTATAAATCGTGAGTTAATAAAAATGTCAGGATCGAAAGAATATATTATCCCGTCCCCCATAAATAATTGTAGTACAAATAATGAAACAAATGAAAAATTTGCTCTGCATAAGGAATGTAAGTTTATTGAAGTAATTTGTATTATTTATTACTTGTCGTTAACTGGTTCGGGCATGACGAGGACTTTGCGACCTTCTCTTGATTGTCTCTCGTCTTCGGTTGAAGAATCTGATGAAGATGAATCGCTTCCTGAGTCGTCTGAGGTGCTCTCTTCGCTACTTTCGTCATCTGATATTGAGAACCTATTTTTGAAACGGACTTTTCCGACTTCTGGTAGTCCCTCGCCTAAGTCCCTAAGAGTAAGAATTTTTTTAATTGTGAAAACTGAAAGTAGAAATTTGTTTCTATTTCTAAATTTGTTTCTTCAAAAACGGCTGTACCGATTTTAAAAATTTTAAAGCCATTTTTGATAAAGACTGCCGTTGATTTGTTTTTCATGACAATCGGTCATTGTTTCTTTATAATTAACTGTTGCTTAAATATTTTTCACCGATTTTAATGCAACTTTGCATATTAAAAAAGTTCATGGCTTAAAACATTGATTTTCAAAGTGATATTTATGGATCCATGACACTTTCAAGGGATCTAAAAAAAATCACGACACAAAATAGTTTGGGAACCTGTGGTCTAAATTAACATAATTAAAATATTCTAGGCCTACGAAATGTGATTTTATTATAACAATTGGTTAAAGTTTGAAATGATAGCAAACACCCCCCATATTCTGAGCTGTGTTTCGTACTGATTACCGTTGACCTGCACACTTAAATAAAATAAATTTTTGAACACGAAGTAAAACGAAATGTGTTAAATATTAATGTGATTACAAATAATTTAAGTTTGTTTGAAAGATTTTAACTGGAAATTGCATTGATTAGTTTTTAGTGAAATTTTATTAAGAATCTAACCTCAAATTTAACAGATAGCATTTCTATCTGATTTCTTATCGATTATTTATACATATCGGAAAGTTCGTGCAACTTACCTTAAGGCAAAATGCTACTTACAACTAATTTTTAATAAATGTGCAACACAATATTAAATTTGCGTTTTAAAAACGTCCAAATGACATTTGTATGTTTTGAACGTGAAGTTAACAGAAATATGGCGGCCCTCAGTTTGTCCATAAAATGTTACTTTATTTGTTGTATTATAAAACTACCTGTCCATCTTCCGAAATCCATATCTATACATTTTTCACAAATAATAAACCACTTTAACGAGCTACAACTTTTCTTTAACACTACTTGTATTTTATTAATTTTATTACTGCGATCTTGCATTTGTGGATATCAACGGTAATCCTGGTTCGTGAAAAAATGGCGGAATGTCAAAAATGTGTACAAACTTATTATTTTTACAAATTTATATTGTTTGTAGGTACTTACTCTTTAGAAAATGTTATTTGTGTGTTAGAATGCATCTTTTTTATTCACTGGTTAGTGTTTTCCACAAAATACTTATAATTTAATTTAGTTATTTAGCAAAATACTTCGCTAGTAACTGATGTGTCAGTTTTGACAGTTTTGTTTCCGATGTCAGAGAGATCGAAAATATAGGCGGGATGGTTTAACGAAAAGTAATAATAATGATATTATTAATAATGGTTATTATTGTTATAACAATATTAATATAATTAACAGTGGTTTTTAAGGTATTTGGTAATTACAAATATAGCTTTATTTTAATTTTATTAAGCGTTTCGTGAAAACAACATTCTTATTTATGACAGTATCTATGGCAGACATTTTAAATTAATTGTTTAAGTTAAAAAATATGAACAAAATGGAAAAAAGAATCTTTATTAACACAAACATAAAATAGTAATACAATAAGTTTCTGTATTTTATATACTGAATCCGGCATAATTTTGATTATCTTATGATTTTTTAAAATCGTGGAGTTACAACTGTCAACTTATTTAAATTCTCATAAATTCAAAATTTATTTCAAAGTAACACATAAAATAGAAGTTATAATATGTTCAAAAGTCAAAAAATCGGTTTTGCTAACTTTGTTTTCTTTCTAGTTATTCTTAATCTGTCTGAATCTCAAATAAATCATGTATACTTTTAATAACTGAATTGCAGATATTATTTATTCTTTATTTAAATTAAAAAGGCAGAATGCCACTTCACCTAGTTTCTTTAAATTTTTCCATTATTTAAAATTATATTTTAAATATCATTACAGATAAGATTTTTCACAAATAGAAACACATGAATTTATTCATCTACATGATCTTTTATTACAATAAAAGATTATTTACAATAAAATTAATATGTAATAAAATATATTACCCGACAATAACATTAAAATAATTATGATCAAAAACCATCATCATAAATATCTTATCAATACATAATACTCAATTTTTATTATTCCTAGCGATCTAAATCTTCTCTTTCGAGCATTAAAGGCAAACCGTTATCATGAATATCATAAATATTATATTATATACAATAGTTTACTTATAATAATTGATTTTTTATTAATCATAGTATTCTAAATCTACTATAGACATATCGATATCTTCATAATCATTACTTCTTTGGGAAACCTCTTCGAATTGGTTTTGCAAATTATTTAATCCTGAATCACTTAAATTGGGATTTGTTGCTTCTTTATTTACACTGTCATCATTATTTTTGGAAATATCATTTGGGTTTGGAGTTTCAACAGACTTATTAGTTGGAGCTGTTGTGTTTTCTTTACTATTAGTATTTGTTTCAGATTTGTTTTGCTTTTCTGATAACTCGTCTTGTAATTCTTGCTCTTCTCTTATTTCTCTCTCCATCTCTTTGCTAAACTTGGATCTCGGTTTTGATCTGCAATGAAAAAATAGATAGATGAAAAATGTAATAATGATACAATATATTTTGTGTATTATATTACCTTGAGCCCCAAAAATCTTTTATCTTTCCATGATTGTGATACTTCGATGTTACAGTAATTTTTGTGGATGGTTTACTGCCAGAAGTTTGAGCCAAAGGTTCTGTAATCTAGAAATATAGATTGATAAGTTAAATATAAAAAATACTATACTATCTTTTATCTTACCAGTCTAGCCTTACAGCCCAGTTGTCTCGATTGCTTGCATTTCCAATAAGCTCTGCCGTTTGCATTTTTGTACCTTTGGAAACAATGTCCCTGATGAATCAATTGAGGGTACCCATGGGTGCTCAAAGTATAGACTAAAACATCTTCAATTTCTTCATTAGAAATGATCATTTCTTCTTCTGTTTCTTTATCTGACTTTGGTTTGTCTTTTGAATTATTTGAAGCTTCATTTTCTTTCTCAGAATTTATTGCTGCTTGATTTTTGGCTATAGTTTCTATTTCTGGGATTTGTACTGGATTAATTAATAATTGCAATGGGGTTTTCAATATGATAAATTGATTTAAAAATTCGGTTTGGTTAATTCCAGTTATGTTCTTTGGTGTAACAGAATCGGTGTTTGGGGTGTCTGATTGTTTTTCTTTGGTACCTGAAATAAAAATAAATAATGAATACTTTATATACATATATATATATCACAGGTTTGACCAATTTTTGACTTCGGAAAGTTAGAAATATATACATTTTTATATTTATTAAAGCGTGTTTTATTAAAATATTGTTAAAATTTTGTACATGTCATATTTGACTCTTATACTAGTTTGGCAAACTTATAAACTAGTCTTCTACACTTTTAAATTAAATTTTAAATTATTGACAAACTTAATTTATTTTAAGATATTTTAAAACATCTCATATTTTAGCAACATATCTTATTACTATGACTTAAAAATTATGTTTCATAAATATTACTTAAATAATGAAGTTTTGAATCAAGGGCTTTATAATAGATAATTGAATCACCTCAGCACATTTTACATCATTCAAATAAATGCATGTTTTTAAAATGCATGCAAAATATTTTTCTTACATATTTCTCATAACTTAATTATAATCTAATAAAGCTTTCTAAACTAAGTTGATGAATAATATCTGTATATACAATTCTGGTGACTGAAATTAAATTTCTGCTGCAAACTAAGTTGCAAATTCCAAACAATATCAAGCAGTCTTATAATAAAATCAAAACCGTACAAATGTCTTCCACAAGTTCTAATTTTCATCTTTATTATTCTCTTGTTTGCGTTCCTCTTTCAAATTCTGTTGTGCCTCTAAACGTCTCATCCATTCTGCACAATCATCAGGCCCTGCTGTTGCTGTCACTCTCAACCGTCTTCTTTCAATTTCTGCAGTTCTATCTGGATGATTGTGATCTGAATTCCTTATAACAACACTATCGAATTGAGAAGTGGTTTGACATCGAGCCGGACATCTTCTTGGTCCTAAAAAATAGATACAATTAATAGTGATTATAACATTAAGAGGATTTTAGTTCTTTTTACCTTTTAAATTACAACACCAGTACCAGTGGTCTCCACCTCGCCTTTCTAGGGAATAAATTTGTGAGTCGTGTACCATAACATAGCCTCCCATTTTTGTGGGAAAGAATTCTACAGGGACGGGTGCTTCACTGTCTGGATTTTGAAATTCTTGGTCGTCTTGTGGTGTTATAGGGACTGTTTGAGGTGCCGTTGATGCTTTGTCTTGTTGGTTGCCTAAAAATTGAAGTTATTAAAATGATTTGTAAATGTAAATTATGTGTAATGTATAAAAAATTACTTAACTTATGCTATTCCAATAATAACTGAACGAAACACTGATTTAACTCACTGATTCTTTGCACAATTAAAAAAATATCTCACTCACACAATAAGGATTAATAATCATAATTTTTTTATTATGATTACCATGATTTTTATTAAAAATAAATTATTATAAATAATAATACACAACATCTATGATAAAATAAATAATATGTAGAAATACTGACTTGTGTTGTTAGAAGTGTTCAGATAATTTGAATTTTCAAAGATTTCATTGTCATCATCATCTTTATCAAACCCGGTATCGAAGTGATCATCATCCATGTTGCTGTCTTCCAAAACAGGCTCACACTTTGCTAATAAAAACACAAATAAAATTATTGCTCAAATAATATCAAAACTAATTATTTATAATGATTAATACCTGCTACATAATTCATCTGACTTGTTGAAGCACCATCTTCCAATGGGTCTTCATCATTTTTTGATGAATTTCTTGTACCTAAAATATAATTGATTAATAATCAATTAGATAATGTATATATGTTTTCTGAATATTTACTTCTCGTATGACTAGTTCTCTTTCTATACTTGAGAGGAATATCATCCTCTGGAAGTTCTTTCCTTAAAGCTCTCTTATTCGCCCTGGCTGATCTACTCATGGATGTGTTTTCACCATTCTTTGTAGGACTACTGGTTTCGTTCTAAATAATAATAAATATTAGTACTTGTTGAATAAGTACAAGAAGTACTTTTAGATGCTTACATCATTTACACCGAATTCTGTAAGTCCTTTGATTTGCAAACTTTCTGCAATTGCAATAAAACTTGGGAGGTCATCTTGTTTAACATGGACCTCACCGCTGTACATGAATTGTATTAAATCTGTGAGGTTTTTGTAGGATATGTCTTTAAGAAAAACTGGAAAAGATACAAGATTGTAGAAAAGTTTACTGATCAGTATTTTCCTTTGTCCTTTATTTAGGTTATGTGTCTACCTATAGGATGATTAGTAGCCGGAGTTTTTTCAAACAAGTTCTTAAAATACGGCGAACAAACAGCTAAAACAATTCGATGTGCCTGAATTAATTGTCCATCAGCCGATAATGTTACATCTGTAAAATCTCCTTTGGAATATAGAGAATAAAAACCACTCGATAAATTCTTTTTGTAATTGTTCCAACACAAAGCGTACTGGTCCGACATGTTTTTAAACAATTAAAAACTTTCAGAATATAAATATATCACGTGCACATAATAATAGATACATAAGAAAGTAAATAAAGTTTTATATTTGCAAGAAAATATTTATTTTTACAAACAAACACTGATCTTAAATTACAGCGTCTTTGTGGTGACACTTGACAGCTCGTAAATGACAGTATGCCAACATAAGAAGAAAAAACTAATTCTGATGCAAATTTAAAATATTTTTGCACAAATTTATAATATTAATATATTTTAAAATGAAATCAAATAGTTAGCAATGGTTTTATTTAATTATATGTGCATATTACATTTCATATTTGTATAAATATGAATTTGATGTTGACATATGTATTAATAGAGTCTAACAATCGGGAGTAACTCCCTTAAAAAACTTGAAATTTATTTAAAAACCTATACGTTTCGGCTGAATTTCTAGCTTTCATTCAGTGGAATAGAAATATAAGACTTAAATATACAGCGAATTTTAACTTAACTTACTTTGTTATTTGCTATTTTTTATTTTTTACACCTTTGCCAGGGTAAAAGTTCAATTGGTTCTTTTTAAGCTTTTATAGAGCTTATATATAAAAAAACTGTCGAATCTAACTAGAATATAAAAATAGATCTTATTAAACAATTATATTTAACCCTCGAGAACTAAACAACAGTAGTCATGACTGTAAAAACTAAACTTTGGTATGGATTTTCAAAAATTGTCATTTATCTCCTGGTAACGACGTGGTAAGAATCAAGTTGATGACTAGTTATACATCTTTTTCCCTCTACTTT
>NW_020537636.1:0-30366 GCF_003426905.1 Ctenocephalides felis
TATATTAAAAAGAGAAGTGAGAGAAACATTTTTTAGTGGCTTGGTCGCGACCAAAATATTTTTTTATTCTGCTAACGTGGACCGTGTCGTATTTGTATTATTTCTAACTTTACGCTCAATCTTATAATTAAGGTCTGAAACTTATAACTATTTTATAAGGCCCGTGCCATGGATGTTGTAGTTTAGTCTGATTGGCCTTATCTACGAACTTCGGTGTTCCCTAATACCCACTGGCCTACTATAAAATTGGCTTTTTGTTGAGCTCTCACGATATTTTGTAGTACTCGTTCGCGACTCGAGTCCAGTCACTAGTTTACCGCGAGTGCCCTATCGCATGCCTCGGCCCTCCACGACTTAGCGCTACGTCGCTCGGCAGCCGGGCTGTCTACGGGCTATTCTTATAAAAAAAATAAAGAAAAGAGAAAAAAAATGAAAATAAATAATTAAAAAAAAGATGGTAAAGGCTACGACACGATCCTTTATTACTATTTGTTTATAAACAAACCTATTTATTTAAGTATAATTAACCCTGATTCCAAATATCAACTTCACCCTATCTAAGATATCCATTCCTGTTTCTTTCGATTAATACTTTCTTCTTCATTATTTTATTTGCCATATCGGATCCCTTAATCTGGATTGGGCGGTCAAAAACACGAGCCAATAACTATTGACGAGACAGAATTAAAGTATTTTCAATAAAAATAAAACGTAATATGTCCATATAAAAGGGCGTCACGAAAATTAAACACAACGCCCGGGTATAAACGCGGTGATACACTACAAACGTTCGTTTGGTTTGATTTACGATAACATTATCAGTGAACAAAAAACATACGACAAAAATAATACATAAACGATTTGGGCACCTTAACATATTCAACATTTTCAACTAACAATTGCCCTCAATACTCTCATTATCTTCAACGCCTTGTAACATAGGCCATAAACTCTATCCGTAAACCAAACCAAACCTTTCGCGACGCACGGCAAAAAACACAACGACAAATATATAAATATAAAAAAAACGAAATTCTAGTTCTAGTATATTAAAAATGGCGAACAAAGCGGATAATGCAATAATGAAAAGTAGGATAAAAAAAAGTAAAAGTAACGAAGTTACGCGTATGATATAAAATTAATTTATTAAGAAATAGTAAAATATTAAAAATAGTAAAATGCAACATAAAACTTAGTATAAAAAAAAAGAAATTAGTATGATCAACGAAAGAATAAGTTCTTAAAAAGCGAAAAAAAAAACGAGAGCGAAAAAAATACCTTTAGCCGTTCACGTATCATTCCGAACAATACATGAACGTTCATCTAATTGCCGAACTACAAATACGTATATTGCAAATCCGGGTTCTACCTTTGCAATTGTCTCTGTGTTCGTAGAAATACGACTTTTCGAAGGGAAATGTCACCTGCCCACCCGCTCTATTTAACCAAGGTTTTCTAGGCCTTTGGTTTCCAAGCCACATAATCGTCGGTCGAACTGATCGCCTTAGCTGCCATTATGAATTATGGTGAAAAGTCGTATCCTATTATTAATTAATAAATAAGATCAATTAGATGAAGCCACGAATTGAGCACTAAGCAATGACGTTCCGGCGGGAATGAGAACGCCATTAATACGCGTAAGAAAAAAACGAAAGAAATAATAGAAAAGTACAATATTAAAATCGATAAAACTAGATTCATTATTGCATCACCCTACTGAAAAAACACGAAAATACACGACATTAAAATATTAAAAAAAAACGAATAAAAAACATACTAATACTACAAACCAATTACATAATACAAATGTATTACACAACCCTCCAGCTGGTCAGATACAATTAGCATGTCTATGATGTAACGATTAAGAGAAAAAAAAGTTACAATAAACTCGAAAATAACATTAACATCTTGGTTCGGCACTTTCCGCCTGCTATTACAATTTTTTTTTAAACTCTTGCGTTCTCTACGCAATTTTTTTCCACATACGCGGCCTTTGCGCCCCTTGTTACCGCGCGTTTCCTCGAAAAATTCACTTCATATTCAGATCATAGACATGCTAACTACTATTCCCTCCGTGAACAACAATAAAAACAAACATACTCCATTTTTAAAAATATTTGCTAACTCTTTGGTTAATTCTCGACGATACAAAACTCAATTAATTTCACTTTCAATGATAAAAAAAAACAAAACTTATGCCAATGTTGCATTATAAAACCCATATTCAAATTATATAAAACAAAACTAATCCTAATTATCCTAAACCTATCAAAATCTTAACTAAAATGTTACTAACTTATTAAGAAAGTACAAATAACAAGAGAAAAAAAAATCAATCTTTACTAGCCTAATAACTTATGTAATATTTTAAATAATCCAATACCTAATAAAATCTTAACTAAAATAGAAATATTGTTGTTAACTTATTGAGAAAATACAAACTAAAAAAAAATAATAAAACGTCTCAATATTACTGGCATAATAATTATGTATCTATACCTATCATGTTCTAATCTAAGTAATTCTGTCTCATTCGCAAATCATCTCGAAAAAAATTATGCAATTACAGGGTTCATTAAACATCGCGAACTAGATTAACGAAAGACAAACGAAACGACAATAAAAAATAATAATAAAACAACTCAATACTATTTGCGTTTATCTGTACTACTTAATTATATTATATATTTAGTATAAAAAAAAGAATATGCGAAAAGTGAAAGTTTTTTTTTTTTTGATATGGATTATTTCAAGTATGCGACTGGCGCCGCAAACTGTGCAAAAAAAACTTAACGGTTCTGTCGCGTTGCGTACGGCACTACGGCACCCCCGTCGATCGGGTCAAAAATTGTCAAGTGCTGAGGCATAACAGAGACGTTGGGATTGTCAAAAAAACACAATATATGAGTATTTAAGATCTGTAATAAACTTATCAATGAAAAAAATACTGGGGATTACTGAAACATAATATTTGCCTATTAACTACTATTTCGAAGAAAGAAAAAAAATACGATTTGTTTGTGGCATAGGGATCATGTCAAGTGTACGGAACTTGAGATTTACGAAGAAAAACGAAATATATTTGAGGGCAATGTGTTTCAAATCTTACGAACTAAACTATCAAAACAAAATACTTGAAACGACTAAAAAACTGTTTGACGATTTATATATGACTTTACGGAAATTGAAGTTGATATGAATGTTTTTTTTTTGACCGAGTTTTCTTCTACCCAGGGGAAACAAAATGGACCAAACACAACAAGTAAATAAATCCCCTTTTAAATAAAATTAATTGCATTTTTTTGTAATATTATCTAGAAAAAAAAAGAAAAAAAATAGAATGAGCACACACACAACAATTTAAATGAAATCTGATATTAAAATAAAAATAATACTTTGAACATTTTTTGTAATGTTATAAACATAATAGGTTAAATAAATATGAGTTTAATAATTTTAAATAAGTTAAATAACTTTAAATTCGAAAATTTTATTTACTTTTTAGGATTAATCTTAACAAATATTAGGTAACAAATTTTAACATCGACGCAAATGGCAATCAAAACAACATATTTGGTTTAATAAAATTAAACTAGATTATTACATTTATTAAAATTCCACATCCAAAACATATTAAAAAAAAATCACTTATATATTCAACATAGTAAAATTCTATTAAAATTAAGACTACCACGTCTCCGCGAAATGTACACGATAAAAAAATGAAAATACACAGATAACCGCAAGTAGTGATACCCATAGAAAAAACAATTATAATTACCACGTTATTTACGCAATATTCAAATTTTAAAATTTACTAAATTTACCGAAAAACGTACTATAACAAAAAAAACATCTATCATGAAAATTAACGTAACTTATACACGTAACTAGTGGGAGCGACTCGCTTAGCTTTTAATAAAAATAATTAATTATTACAATTATTAAAAATTTGTGAGGGGGGTTTATGGGGTATCGAATGCGTTTTCACCATTGTGACGAGAAAAGGGGTGATGCTACCTTTCTTAGGGTATATGCAACGACTTCCATTATTACATCTAGCGTTGCATCCCCAACGAAAGGGTTACACCAACTCCTTAACCCGACTTCTATAACACCCTGTAATTACCTGTGGAAAAGCCAACTAACTACGCGAATGAAACAGAATGTACTTTTAACTTATTTATTTATTACTAATTATTACAGGTGTCACGGTGACAATGACAATACCTACGTACTGTCATGCCCTTTGCCTAAAACCTAACGTATTCATAAATCTTATTTATATTAGTATTACTAAACGTAAAACGGTATCAACGAGTACGATAACGACGGATAACGGAACGGATAACGGAGGAAATAGCTTTAAAACAATAATACATCTGACCTTTACTGGAACGGGTTCTCCTCTCCTGGCACAACACACACACCACTATACACAAAGTGGGTCCAGCGACTAGCGCGTGGACCCGACCGAACTCCTCAGAGGAGGTTACAATTCTTAATGCCCTTTTTCAACCCCAGACTGGACCTTATATTGGCATCCCTATTGGGCGTGGTGGGGGAGCGTCATTGCACTGGTGGTTATGCAACCCTTTTGACGACAATACCGATTGTCGTTACAATATAATAGTAGTATTTTAGGGGCTAATTCTCGGATAAAATAGATATAATATGGTAATACGGGTCTATAATCGTATGAACTGGTAGTCACAAACTATCAAAACTGTATGTATTTGCTGCGCACTCAGGCGTTTTAAACATAAAATATGTATGTTTTATCAAAGTGACATCAGCAAGTTGAACATATGATAAAATTGTTATTTAAAATATGTGCCATTTTAAAGTAAGAATTTATGTTCAAAACGCCTGATCGCAAAGCAAATACATAACTTTCGACAGTTTAAGACTAGCAACTCATAAACGGATAGCATAACTTTAACATAACATATCTCTTTTACCCAAGAATTGGAGCCAATTCTTTATTATATTATTCAATAACTTTATAATTAGCTTTATTCATCAATATGATGGAATAGAATTCGATGAAATGAGTTGAAACAACGTATATCTACCAATAATAAAAATTATAAAATAAAAATATCAAATTCAATATTTATAACGGCTATTATCGTCTCAAAATATAATAAATTTAAAGATTGCAATCCAAGAAGTGTGCTCTTAATATATTATGATGTGCAGTATCTGACGTTTTGAAAATATGATATGCAACACATAGTAATGCATCGTGCACATCGATTGATTAAAGTCAATGTTTATTTCAGTTTTGGATTATATTGGATTTTCTATGATCAAGAAAAAAATAGTATGAATTTTAGTTATATTTCTTGAGATATGTACATCAAAGCATATTGAATCAAACTAGCAAATGTGATACGATGGAAAGACATATTAGACTAGCAGAAATGTTTCGAGTTTCATTTTTATTTAAATTATTTCATATGTCGTTTTATGTAGAGATAATAATATGATAAATTAAAAATTTAAAAAAATTATAAAATGATGTAATGTTAGCTAAATCATGACTTTAATTATAATTAAAGTATACGTTATTAATAACACGATCTTTTCAACTTGAAATTGGATTGTTCAGAGTTATGTGAAGACTTAATAACTTGCTCTATAATATGTAAATAATTAAATTAAGAATTTGTATACAATTTGGATATGTGTGTGTTTGTGTTTATGTTTGCACGTATAAATATATATTTAACAGGTCGAATGTGTAAAATGTACTTCCACGCTACGTGAAAAGCGTCCTGATATATATTCAGATGGCAAACTTTGTGATTATTCATACAATTCCGCCGCAGTCGCTTGTCGACTATATGGATTTTACGCAACAATTTTCCATTACACGACATAATATTTCACATTCACAAGGACATAAACAGACGGCCGTGATCACACATCCAAATATATACACTATATATTCATATATACATATATGTATATATACACCTGTGTATGTACAATTACATATGTATAATGGAGTGGCCAAGTTAAAGACTGCTCGATGATTTGAATTAAAGGCCACCTTAATAGCAGGAAAATTTATGCTCTATTTTCTGTTACATCAAACGCTTTTAGGAGTATATAATTAATATATATATATATATATATATATATATATATATATATCCAAAATGAATGTGGATATCTCAGCTATTCTATATGGCGTTGACAAAATTGCAATGCAATGCCGAAGCCTTTCACTTTGTGAGAATTTTGTGATTTTTTTTTCGCATTTTTTGAGGACATTTAAGGTCAATACCCCGTTTCGGCTTGACGTCAAGGTCTTGGACACCTTGTATATATATATATATATATATATATATATATATATATATTTCTATATATATATATATATATATATGTATATATATATATACCTATATATATCTTAATTGCTATTATGTAATCTTTTCCTATCGAGCAAACTCTAGAACAGTGTCTGTGTAATCAAATAACCAGAGGCTAGAAAGACTTCTTTCACAAGAGAATTAAAAAACTTTTAAAGTTGCACGCTCTGATTGATGAAGATTATTCAACGTCGAGATAACGCCAATGTTAATTTCAGAATGGGAAGAGCACAACCTTTTTTAATTAATTGCATAAATTCATTGTTCGGAAAACAAGCATTTGAAAAAAATTATAATTAAACGTAAGTATAAATATCAAATACATTTTCTGTAACTTTGTTCGAAATATAGAATGTAACAGTATTTTAGCTCATTGTCAGTGTATGTTAATAATCCAAATTTATCAATATATATATATATATATATATAAATATATATATATAGATAAATATATATAATTTATTTTCATATAATAATCAATAATTATGGTTATTATATCCTTGACCAATAAAGCATCATACAAAGACAAAGTACTATCTACCAGTTTCAAGATTATTTCTGTATTCATTTACAAATATTTAAACATTATACCTGCATTAGAGAAAAGTGGAGAAAAAAATGTGACTATATATATTTCTACTAAAAAACGTTGATCGCCTTAGTCATTAAATCGGCAATAGTCGAACGCGACACCTTTGAAAAGCTCGCAACGGGCCATCATCAAAATTCCATTCATCGGAAGCACGCGTCAATCAAGTAGTCATGTTACACCGATTTCGTAAAATATGTACTAGTGACATGTTTCTGTATGTATCACATTTTGTAAATAGATATAATTATATGCATTTATATAGAAAGAAAAATATAATTCAGAAGATATGTAATGGAGCTCATCATTGACAAATCGAAAGTGATGAGAATATTGAAACGAGATGAGCTCCTGAAGTAGAAAATCAAGAAAAGCATCCTTACCAGAGACGGATACTGCCCTGAAGGATTAAAAATTGTAAAAAAACAGAGAATACTAGTATTGGGAATGATAAACAAAAAAAGAAAAGGGAATCATTGATGTGTGATGGCTTCTACACCTTGGACCAGCCTTCAGACAGACTACCATTTATTATTATTTATTATATATAACTTCTGTACGATTTTGGTAAGAGCTGGCAGTTACATAAAGTATTGGTGCAGATATTGGACCAAAAATTGTATATAAAACATGATTACATGTGTTAAAATAATTTCAACACAAAATTCAATTTTACGGAAAAAAAATCAAAGTGAAAACCTTGTAATTCAACAAGATCCAAAATAATGTTTGCATTATGCTTTTATGAATATTTACTAACATACTTATAAATAGTATTCGCATACAAGTGAGTACATGAATTATGCATTAGCAATAACATACGCATGAATATTTGATGAAAACCGACCCTGGACGGTGACATTATTATCCAGCTCGATCTATTAGTGGCTCATTCCAACTCATTGCAACCAATTCCACTTCGAATAATCCAAATTAGCCTTAGCTGGAACTAATCAATATTATTTGATTGAAATATTGGTGGATAGTATCAGAAGAAGATCACTTTTATTGAAAAGTTTTTTTTTCATTTATTAACATAATTTCAAGATTTTGTGACAGAATTTGAAACAATAACAAAGTTAAACTAGTGTGGTATATGGCATCGTGCCTTAAAGCAAATTGCTGGAACTTCCCGTAGCGTAACGAAATGTTCGAGGAATACTGAATGTTTTCAAATAGATTATTATAAACATTGTAACATTGTCTAATATTTATAAGAATTATATAATCTGAATTGCAAAGTTGAAGTTATTTGTAAAGTATATTAGAACTATAGTCAGAATTAAAAATAAAATCTGAAATATTTTCGATATACAAAAAATTTAAAAAAAAATTAAAAAAAAGTTGAAACAAAAAATTTTTTTTCCAAAATTAATTATTTTGTTAAGACAAGCAGAAAGTTTTTTGAATTAATTAAATCGGACGTTTAGTTCTTTCAAAAACTGCTATTTTTTGTACATTTAGCTCCGTATCTTCGAAATGGCTGGGCCTGCTTTTGCGAAAAACTAATAACCATTTCTCCCAATCATTACTAATTGAATTTAGATCATTCAAATCGGATGCTTCCTTCTCTCAAAAACTCGATTTCTATGTTCTGCACTCTTTGCTCTTTATCTCCGTAATTGCTGGACCTGCCTTTGGCAAAAACTAATCAGCACATCTCCTTATCAATAAGAATCGAATGTTTTTTGAACCATTCAAATCGGTTGATCCGTACGCCCGAAAACGTGGACAAAAAATTGTATCCATACCTACATACACACACACACATCCATTTTTTCTGAAGTATGCCAAAATGTTCAGAAACCTTCAAAACGTCGAGAAATGTAAAAATGTTCAATTCCGGTTTTCGGCCCATTACAATAACTTACCCTACGGGAAGTTAATAAGTTACAAATTGCAATAAATATTATAGAGAAATAATATTTGACCACCAAAAACTGAAATAATAGACTAAGTATCACTGTATGCTCTGTCTGTCTAAATGCATTCCTCAGAGTGTTCCTTGTGTCAATTTTATACTATGAAAGAAAACTCTACGGCAGACAGGCGGATGACGCAATGAAAATGATTTACAACCGAGTCGTTAGAAAAGGAATTGTAAAATCGTCCCGACGATCCGAAAATCTTCAAATGGCAATGTTAAAACATGATATACCCAACTGTTACAAAAGTGGCTATGAGACATTAGCAGGCAACTGAATGTAGCGCACGTATTCAACTCCTAGCTGGAATAATAATATCGAGTTGCTTGTTATAATATAATATTCTTTATCCTCGGCCGCTAATGTAAAAGTAGCTAAGCGGCCGTGCATGCACCGCAGGCACACGACTGCTGATAACATGCCACATTGACGTCATGCCCGTGTGACAGATCGATAAACACGCGACAACGTACATTAAGGGCCTTTATCCGCCGGCATAAGGCCCTTGCTAAATGTACGAGAGCCTAATTAGCTGACTTATTTATTGCAACTTTCCTTTTAGGTCGATTAATGCCGCTTTCAGGCTGCGGAACATGCGTTGATTTTTTGAAAGGTAAGAGAAGACAAAGTTTATCAATTTCGCGTACACAACGCAGCCAACATGCTACTGCCTAAGGGCATAAAAGATCTACATTGAAACTTTTCAAAAATATCAAAATTTATTATTATTCGAAGACTATGCTACTATTTAATGGGTCAAAAATCGAAAATGAAATTTTTTGCAATTTTTCACGTTTTAGAGGTTTCTGGACATTTTGGCATCCTTCAGAGTGAGTGTGCTTTTGTGTGATCAACCAATTTGTTTTTGGATGGATTAGTTTTTGGCAAAGGCAGATCCAGCCATTTCAAAGATACAAGGCTAAATGTACAAAAAATGACAATTTTTGAGAGAACTAAGCATCCGATTTGAATTATTCAAAAAACTGTCTGCTTGTGTTGACAAAACAATTGTTTTTCGAAAAAAAAATTTTTGTATATTGAACATAATTTAGATTTTATTATTAATTCTGGCTAAAGTTCTAAAGCTCGCTTATATTCTTTAAAAAAATAATTTTAACTTTGTAATTGTATATATAAATATTAGAAAAGTATTTATATCTAATTTACTTGAAAACATATTTCTCGAATATTTCGTTACGGTACGGGAAGTTCCAGCAATTTGCATTAAGGCACGACGCCATACACCACTTCTTGATTGATTCTCAATTAGTAGACCCAATAATTTCATCTTTCCTTTCTGTAAATTAATAACGGAGACAAAGTTTCTTCAATTTTGGATTAACAATGCAGCTAAGATACTAGTGGTACCCGGCAGCATGACAATATCAATATTTGAACTTTTCAAAATATCATAATTCATAATATCGTTAGTAAAAATTATCACCTGTACCAGTCAGTTGATAACTTTCGTCACGAGTTTGATAACCTTCGTAAAATCCAAAAAAGTTCGAAATTATTAATGCGAGAGTCTAATTTAACCCGCCTTCAGTACTTACCTTTCAGCAATTTTCTCATTCATAACGAATTTTTATATATCCAAGCTCGTTGTATATATTATTTTCAGGTATTTGATAGGTAGTTGTAATTTGGTTATCGAATGATTGTGAAAATACAATTTAAACTTATACATTTCGAAAACTCAGGAGAATTCAGAACAAAAGGTATCAATAAATCCGAGAAAAAAAAACCCGAGACACAAGGTGGAAATCCGGGAGTGTTCCGGACAAACCGGGACGTATGTACACCCAAAAAAAAATGTACTTTTTACTTAAAGCCAGAAATACTAAGTTTGTAATCTAAAACGCACAGGTAAAAATGAGCAAATGAGAAAATGAGCAAACTTACAACCTATCTTATTTTTAGTCGTGCAAGACCAAACAAGATTAATCATGAAATTTCTTATAATACTATGTCCAGAACATGTATTAATCAAGTAACTTAAATTAACATTTTAAATTCCATCAATTAATTAGCAATTACTCGAAAGTCTTAAAATTTAGCCAAAGTTTTGCTTCTAATGTTGTGCTTGTGACTGAGCATCATAACATTTTAATGAAACCGCAGCTTGGCGGTATTATGAGGGACCGAACAACTTTGGAAACCAAAATGCTTTTATATACAAAGAGAACAAAATAACATGGATAATGAATTACAGATTAGAAAATTATACAGGTAATATATTATTGACTAAAAATTAATTTAAATGTACGCAATGGTTTGGTATTAATTGAAATTTATTGCATTTTTATTTTGTAATATTTTATACTATGTGGCACAGGTGCAAATATAAGTAGAAACAGGTAACATTCATAACGTATTTTTATATATTTATAATTTTCACTATTGATCATTGTTATATTAAAAACAATTACTTAAATCGATTTTCAGCGTATTGCAGTAAGTGTACAGGGTGTCCCAGACTTTGACGTCAAGCCAAAACGAGGTGATAGTATTTACCTTAACTGTCCTAAAAAAAATATCTTACGTACAAACTTCTAAGTTCAACCTAAAACATTAGTGAAATCATCATTTTTCGGTTAGTGTGGTTAACTTTCATTAATTTTGTTCATTTAAACCTTGTAATTGTAACTGTGAATAACATTCCTAGGACCACTGTATATAAAAATACAATAGTTGCTCTGACTTGTTTAGAAGAATTAAGACTGTTGAACTTGAAATAAATAAAATTGGTCAACTTTGGCCATTCTTTAAGAAAAGGTACATAAGTGTGTTGGCAAGTTTTATATAATCATAAAGGTGGAAGAAGTTAACTAAACATACCAATCAAATTAAGCTATAAAGGATATTCTATGAATTTATATTTAAATTTTTTTAAATCTTTCAAATTTTAATTAAATAACTATACAAGTTTATATTTAAGCCAGTATAATAATTAACTAGTGGGGTGTATGGCATCGTGCCTTAAGGCAAATTGCTGGTACTTCCCGTACCGTAACAAAATGTTCGAGGAATACTGAATGTTTTCAAATAAATTATTATAAATATTGTAACATTGTCTAATATTTATAAGTATTATATAAACTGAATTGCAAAGATGAAATTATTTGTTTAAAGTATATTAGAACTATAGTCAGAATTAAAAATAAAATCTGAATTATTTTCGATATACAAAAAAAAAATTTTTGAAAAAAAAAATTGGAACAGAATTTTTTTTTCCAAAATCGATTATTTTGTTAAGACAAGCAGAAAGATTTTTCAATCATTCAAGTCGGATGCCCCGTTCTCTCAAAAACTCGATTTCTATTTTCTGCACTCTTTGCTCTTTATCTCCGTAACTGCTGGACCTGCCTTTGCCAAAAACTAATCAGCACATCTCTTATCAATAGAAATCGAGTGTTTTTGAACCATTCAAATCGGTTGATCCGTGCGCCCGAAAACGTGACTTGAAAATTGTATCCATACATACATACATACACACACACACATCCATTTTTTCTGAGGTATGCCAAAATGTTCAGAAACCTTCAAAACGTCGAGAAATGTAAAAAATTTTAATTTTGATTTTCGGCTCATTACAATAACTTACCCTACGGGAAGTTAATAAAGTTAGTATAGACAACAATTACCGAAACCATGATCATTAACATAAAAGCTCGAGTGACTTACATACAGATGGATGTTAACCAAGAAATAATAATGTCGATTACTGATTCTAACTTATATATAAAAAAGTAATGAGTGAGTGAAAATATAGCAAATAAATAAAAAAGAACTGATCAATATCATAATTGTCTAATAAACGATTGTTAATATGGGATCGACAGATCAATAAAGTAAAGTATTCATTTAACAGATCAATGAAGTATTCAATTAAGAAATAAACCACTACCGACAACCAAAGTTTTATTATATATTTTTTCAAGTGCATAAAAGCTCCGGCATGAGCAAAGTTAGTGCGGTCATTTTTCTTTCAACAACTTTACGTATAAGTTTCGTTTCCTTCTGAAGCCGATCAGAGCGTTTTGTAAAGGCAACAGCCTCAATCCGGGCAGTCCAATTATGGGATCGGGACGATGTAAGATGTAAGGTGGAATAGCATCGCGTACAACAATTCCTTCCGATGGGGCGGAAGTTTTCACTGACAGCTTCGAGATTACGGCGCCTAGCGTGATGTGTGGCTTTATCTCTTACGAACTATTACGAGGAAATATACGGGCAATATTTGTTATTTTGAGGAATAATATTCATTATTGTGAATGATATCAGAAATGTGTGGGAGAATTATTTGGAACTTAGTAACTTAAGTAGTTTTGTATTATGTAATGCTTATAAAATGTAAGATGTAACTAGTAGTGTATGTCATCGTGTCTTAAGGCAAATTGCTGGAACTTCCCGTACCGTAACGAAGTGTCCCAGGGATATTAAATATTTTCTTTTATTATGGGATTGGGATGATGTAAGATGTAATTGAAATTATGATCATTTTTCGGTTAGTGTGGTTAGCATTCGTTAATTTTGTTCATAATCTTTGTAATTGTAACTGTGAATAACATTCCTAGGACCACAGTATATAAAAATACAACAATTTTTCTGACTTGTTTAGAAAAATTAAGACTGTTGAACTTGAAATTTTTAAATGATCATTAACATAAAAGTTCGAGTGACTTACACACAGATGGATGTTAACTAAGAAATAGTAAGAAAGTGTGAAAATATAGCAAATAAATAAAAAAGCTGATCAATATCATAATTGTCTAATAAACAATTATTAATAATTTGTTAAGACTGTGGGATATTAAATATTTTCTAATAGATTTTTATAAATGTAACATTGTGTCATATTTGGAAGAATTATATAAACTGATATGCAAAGTTAAAATTATTTATTTTAAGTATATAAGTGACCTTTAGATCTTTAGCAAGAATTAAAATTAAAATCTGAATTATTTTTGATATACACAAAAAAAATCCAAAAGCAATTGTCTTGTCAACACCAGCAGTGTTTTTTGAATTATTCAAATCGGATGCTTAGTTCTCTCTGACTGCTATTTTTGTGCATTTAGCTCCGTATCTTTAAAACGGCTGGACCATACTTTGCCAAAAACTAATCACAACTTCTTCCCATCATTACGAACTGAATGTTTTTTAGATCATTCAAATCGAATGCTCCTTTTTCTCAAAATTTCGATTTTTATTTTCTGCACTCTGTGCTCTGTATCTTCGTAACGGCTGGACTTGCCTTTTCCAAAAACTAGTCAGCACATCTACCTATCAAGAGGAATCGAATGTTTTTTGAACCATTTAAATCGGTTGATACAAAACACACAAACACACACATACATTTTTTCTGAGGTATGCCAAAATGTTCAGAAACCTTCAAAACCTAAAGATATGCAAAAATTTTCATTTTCGATTTTCGGCCCATTACTATAACTACCTTACAGGAAATTAACTAGTGGTGTTTAGTTTTGTGCCTAAATTGCTGGAACTTTCCATACCATAATTAAACATTAAAGAAATAGGAAAAATCAATACCAATCGAATGTTTTTCATATTACTCAAATCAGTTGATCCGTGCTCTTTAAATTGTTGACAAAAATTTATATTCACCCATTTGTAGTACAATGGGATTTGAAAATGTTATTCATCTTTTTTCTAATAGAATGAATCCATACACATACACATCTTTATGATTTCCAATGTCTGTTTTCTTATATAAACCTTTTATAAAATAATTTATGGGTTAAATAAACCCTTGATACCAATATAATATCGTACAAATTTTGAACTAAGGTATGTAAAGTGTTCAGAAAACTTAAAAATGTAAAGATATGCAAAAATTTTCCCAACGAGTTAAAAAAACGGTTAAAATGTTGAAGAATATTGGAGATGTGAATATTGGAAATATAAAAAATGTTATGTAAATGCACGATAACACAAAATACTAAATACATTTCTCAATCGATAGATATAAAGTATTCATTAATTTTAATAATATGATTATTTTCATTTTCACTTTGAACACAAGTTATTTTCCAGCTCAAAGAGTTTTTCTGCAAGTCCAATGTTATACTGGTATTAAGGGTTTATTTAACCCATCAATTATTTTATTAAAGTTTTATATAAGAAAACAGAGATTGAAGACCATAACATGATGTACGGATTCATCTCTTTTAGGTGAAATGTCGAATAAAAATTTTAAATTTGAGGTATAATAATTTAACTGTCGAAAGGATGATATTAAAATGTAAAATGAAATAAAAGCGACATAGCATTCACGTGTTTTAGAAATATTGCTACATTATTTTTATTTTTCCTTCAAGCACAAATTGTTTTGCACATTTTAATTATATGTATTACCTACTGCAAAGTAATTTTTTGCAATAATTTAATAAAATGATATTTGCAATTCTGGAGCAAATAACAAATTTTTTGAATAGTTTTGCTCTTAGTTTATTAAATCATTAGATAATTATTTAATAACTACATAATTCCAAGTACTGTGAACTTAAATTCTATTATCGCAGAACAGTATAGCTGCAATACCCGGCTAATTAAATTCCTTTGTAAAGGCAATAATCTTTTAAATTATGATATACGAATCATTTTACAAATACTTGCTGATGAAGCTTAAAAAAATGTGAGTAAATTGAGTCAAAAAGTCAAGTAAAAATGTATAATGACATTTAATAAAATAAGTATATGAATTCATTACATATAAGATATTATTAACTATACAAAAATAACTAGACTAAAACGGTCGCTTTATATTGTTTCTAACAAAAATTTTAATATAGAGCTTTAAATATATTGTGCTGCAAACCTATAACACAGCAGTACATTTTTGTCTTTTTAGAAGTTCCACTCGCCTCATTTACTACGTTTTTTTAAATTAATTATAAATTGTAATGCTGGTAGAAAAACTCGGCACATTACACATGGGTATAAAACTATTTACTTCGCTGCGCTTTTAAATCCTAACTTTCTTTGGTTGCTCGTGAATTCAAAACATCCACAAGAATAAGTTTCGAAGTGTTTTGTATAGTTCGAAGTTTAACAATTACCCGCTATTAAGTATGTACTTCGAAAAGTTTCTTAATTAATAACAATCTTGATATAAATGATATTTGCTCAAACTCGATATTTGACAACTAATGAAGACGTATTTTGCGAAGGATCTAGTTTTAGTGTAAACTTGTTAAGAAAAAAGGTTTGCCTTAACGAGACTAATGAGGTTTGTTGATGTAAACATAAAAATTTATTTTGTTATATATATTTTTGGCTATCCATTTCGAAATCAAACATTATTATTATTTTTCATGAAATACTTAATATGATTTACAATCAAAATAAAACACGCATAAAATATACATAAAAGTAATTGAAATTCAAATGATAAGACTCATATAATTATATATCACAGCATTTTTTATAGATATTTTACGTATGGTATATTTCAGTTCGAATTTTTAGTACAAAATTACGCTAATTTAAAAACAAAATTAGGATTTATTGGTATTTTGCCTAGAGGCAAGTTACATGAACTTCTGGATATGTGTAAATAATCGACTTAATAAATAAAAAATAAATTAATTTATGAGTGATTCAAAGTATTCCGAGTGAATTTATTACACATAATTGAAAACGAACAAACACGTTAACTCGAAGTGTTTCTAAAAGCAAATTTTCAAAAATCGATAATTTTCATAATTGAACAGTTTCCGTAAGACTTTAATGGTTTCGTATGTTCAGTAAGACCAATCACTCTATAAATATCAAGTAAATCGTCAAATTTTAATTATAACAAACGTCAAAAAACTACTCATTTTCTCAAAATTTGATGAATTTTTAAAATTAAACTACTTGTCTTAAGGCTGTAATATTTCAGTAAGTTCTATAAGACCATGATATATATCGCCGAGAAAGTTCCATGAAAATCGCCTTAAATTTTGTTTTCAACAGTTAATAACAAGAAAACAGCTCTGTAGATTTTCACCTAAAACTAATCAGTATCATTCCCAGCTAATATCTTTCGAACAATTTTTGATTTTTTAAAACACACAAAACTGACAAACGATGGTCCTCAATTGAGATACATCAAATGGCTTTTAAATCGGTTCAGGCGTTTCTGAGAAAATGTCGATGGAAGGTCTAATATTGACATGTGCCAAAAAAACGATACCAATTTTTGAAAAACTTTGACAAGTTTTTAAAATTAAACGACTTGTCGTAGGGCCGTTATATTTTAGTATGATCTATAAGACTATGGTATCTACCGTCAAAAAAATTATAAAAATTGTAGAAAAAAATATTAACACTTTATTACAAGAAAACCGCCCGGTCAATATTTTTTTAAAAACTATTCAGGTCGTTAAATGCTTAGACTTGTTTTAGAAAATTATTAGCAAGTTGAGTTTTGTGATATTTTAAGTAATTTGATTTGATTCTTAAGTAATTTTGATTGGTTTATAAAATACAATTCCTGATTCGGAAATAATATGTTATTTCAGCCTTGGTGCAGTAGCACACATAAATTGTTTGATCGTGTATCATCATCTCGAAATGTTGACCGCATCTGCCACATTACAATATTACATGACAGTAAAACGCATTTCGTTTGATTAATTTTTCCTTCTCATTGATATGGCGGCATTATCAAAGCAATGGCTCATGTACCGCTCATAGAATTCTGTTCAATTAATAATTAACTCTATCATATATTTCCGGCTCCTGGTTTCTGGGAACGACGTGCTAAATAAGGGCACTCATTTCAAAGCTGTCATTCAAATTTTATTATATAATTTGATAAAATTATATTACCGCGCGATATTGTCTAAATTGCTTTCTATAGAGCTAAATTGCTCAACTGAATTGCCGTGAAATATTGAATCACATGGGTAATCCTATTCAGGTCTAATAAGAAAAATTGCTGGATGTAATTGAATTACACAGAGAAATAATTTTGTATTAAACAAAATATTTTTATGAAAACTAGTCGATTCAACATGTATATATATATATATATATATATATATATATATATATATATTAGATGGTAAGAGTCTTGGATTTGTAAATATTTTGTAGAGTTTCGAACAAAGAAACCAACTAGTGGGGTCTATGGCATCGTGCCTTAAGGGAAATTGCTGGAACTTCCAAACCGTAACGAAATGTTCGAGGAATATTAAATGTTTCAAATAGAGTATTATAAATAAATACTGTAACATTGTCTAATATTTATAAGAATTATATAAACTGAATTGCAAAGTTGTAATTATTTATTTAAAGTTTATTAGAACTTTAGTCAGAATTAAAATTAAAATCTGAATAATTTTCGATATACAAAAAAAATTTTTTTTGAAAAAAAAAATTGAAAAAAAAATTTTGAAAAAAAAAAATTATCAATATCAATTATTTTGTTAAAACAAGCAGAAAGTTTTGGTTCTTTCAAAAACTGCCATTTTTTGCACATTTAGCTCTGTATCTTCGAAATGGCTGGTCTTGCCTTTGCCAAAAACTAATCAGCTCATCTCCCTGTCAATAGAAATCGAATGTTTTTTGAACCATTCAAATCGGTTGATCCGTGCACCCGAAAACGTGACTGGAAAATTGTATCTATACATACATACATACACACACACATCTATTTTTTCTGAGGTATGCCAAAATGTTCAGAAACCTTCAAATTCTCGATTCAAAATGTCGAGAAATGCAAAAATTTTCAATTTTGATTTTTGGACGATTACAGTAACTTACCCTACGAGAAGTTAAAAAGTAATAAGAAAAAAAAGTTCATTTTTTTATTTATTTATTCTCCGTCGATTTATATAAAAATCCACCACTTCTACATTTCTTAAATATATTGTTTGTTCAAATCTTATCAAGATCATGTTTCTAGGCAGATAAAGTCCCGATAAAGTAAATAAATAAAGAAATGTTTTTTTACTTGTTGTCCGAAACTCTACAAAATATTATAATTATATATAATATATATGTATAATATTTATATATATATATATATATATATTATATATATATTATATATATATATAATAAGTGTGTGTGTGTGCAGCTTTTTCTAAAGTTTTCAATAAAATTGTATATATAAAATTTACTATAGACAAAACGGTCTACTGTATACACTGCCTATATACTATTCTGGACCTAAGTTTATTTATACAACATTTAGAAATTGAATAAAATTATTTAAATTTCATAACAACGAATATTAACTTTTTGCTGATTTATTAATTCGCTTTATATCGATTTTAATTGCAAAGTCAATCTCTTTTTATAGTTCTCTAAGTGTCATTTAAGCATAGAAATATACTGAATATGAACTTCAAAATTTGTGGTAAAATATATATGATTAATATTAATGGCGCAAAAGTACAAAATTTAGTAAATGCTGAGTATTTCTCAAAAAAATAAGATTTTGAAACAAAATAATAGTATAACACTTTAAATAATTTATAATAGTGATTAATAATTTTAAATAAATTCATAGAGCTACACAGTTAGCAAGCGAACAAAGTATGATAACCATTGAGAAAAGAGTTTAATAAAGTTCATTCGAAATTTTTCAGGTACGAAGCCAAATGAAGATAATAAATTTAAAGAGAAAGCTTATATTACAAGAGCGATAAAAGAAATGAAGCGGAATTGTAGAGATTAAAATATATAGTAAAAATGCAGTTTTTCAACAGCTGCTTCAAGAAATATGAATATATAAAAGTTTTAAAAAAGTGAGCGCAAATTGAGAAATAAAGTTAAGCCCTGTTTAATGAATATATCAGGATATAAATAAGAAGGGGTGGTAAATAAATTACTGTGTGAGTTTTAGGGTTATTTACCAATGTCGAGCAGAGTAACTTCTATCATTAATATTAATTATAACATTTTCCTCAACTCACCAGGTAAAGTGTTAGACGCTAGTGCGTTTGGACAATGCCAATTCTGTGCAACATTTCTCACTTCAAAACGATCACTGTCACATCATATTAAAGCACATCATTCACATTTTAATTCCAAAATTAACTAATGTTTCATTTATATTCTAATAATTTATATATTCACACAAAAACCACATTTGTTATTATGTCGTAATATCTATAAGCTCATTTAGGTTGATTTATTGAAAATTTTAAATCGAGTCAAAAACATTATTCTGCAGATAATTTTCACATAGTTAAATGTTCTCCTTAATTGATAATGGCCCATTAAAATAAATTTATGATTTTCAGTAAGAAATAATAATGATCTTCGCGGATGATGAAAACAAGATTTTGGCGTTTACCGTAACGAAATTAATTGATAAAATATGATGGAGCAGAAATTAAAATGTCAGCAAATTAATAACGATTATTAAGAAAAAATATAAGAAGCAAAAAGTAAATGAGGAACCGTTTTAATATTTTTATAAACAAATCAAAATGCTTGTTAAAAATAATAGATACAGAAAATCCCAGCCTTTTGTTTAAATAATTTAAATACTTTAGGCGAAGCAGCAAACTCCAACAATATTTTTGTATATTAGATTTAACTAATACATCATTCAATTTGATTCTATAAATCACGAATATAAATTGTTATATTCATGGTAAAATTTAATATGATGTAATATGATATTTAATTAAAATGTAATATGATATTATATTAAATAGAAAAAAATGTATAAACATATGTAACTTATAGACTTATAATTTAAAAAGAGAATTTATAATCATATTGGGCTTTAGCAAGTATTTAAAATAAGCGTTTCGTATTATTATATAGAATTGTTCTTATAATTATGAAAAGATAAGTTTCACAATCATTGCAATATTATATAGTAAATTTAATTTCTTATTTATTGGCAACTGTAAAAATTATGATTGATAATTTGTTATATGTTGTTTGTTAAATTTGACTACAGGTAGATTTTGTAAAGATATTATTAAAACGTCCATTAGAATTTACATAATTGCAAATTACCTTCATTATTCTATAAAATTTAAATGAAAATAATAATGTCATTATTTAATTTTTGAATTAAAACTTAGAATTATATGATTGAAAATCGATTTAGAATATATTCCATTATAGGTAATGTAAAAGAAAAATTGATGCATGTTGATTTTTATAATATGTTAAAAATATTATGATTGAAATTAAATATCTTGAACTTAAGTATCAATATAATCATATATAATTCTTTAATCTTTTTATATTGAACTTATAATTATGATTAGATATGTTTCACAATAATTGCAATTTTATATGATGAATTTTATTTCTTATTTATTGACTGCTGTACAAATTATGATTGATAATTTGTTATATATTGTTTGTTATAACCGACTACAGATAAATTTTGTAAAGATATAATTAAAAGCGTCCATTAGCATTTACATAGTTGCAAATTACCTTCGTTATTCTACAAAATTTAAATAAATATAATGACGTCATTATTCAATTTTTTATTGAAAATTGATTTAGAATATATTCCATCATAGATAATGTAAAAGTAAAATTGTAATCAGGACCATTTATATTTATATTATGTCATGTTGATTTTTATAATAAAGATTATAATTTTTAGAACTATGAATGTATATATTAAAATTAAGTATCAATATAATTGTATATAATCGTAAAATGCATTTTCAGCAAAATATTAACTGTTAAATTTCTGTGATGATATCATAAAAAATAAGATGAAAAAACCGGTAATCCGCCATTTTGACGAACTTTGCCATTTCATCCGCTTATTGCGATAAAAACAAGCTGTTTTACTCTTACAGGGTAATTTCGTTGTAATTTGTGGCATCAATAAAAAACTTTTGATAAAATGTATGATATCATATTCACAAAATCTTTAGTTATGAATTTAAAAAATATTATTTCGGGTTATCGGATAATAAATTAAACGTAATAACATTCAAAATAAAAAAACAATATTATTCGTAATATTACAATCATAACTTATTCATTAGGAATAATCATTTGATAAGTCAAAAAAATGAATGTTTGTTTTAAAATTATACCTATGTAGAATAAGTATCAACAAAGAATTTTTTTTTAATAAATTGTTGTTTCTATATAATGAAATTATTTTTAAATTTGCTTTAAAATTTGTATCCAATTTCAACCCCGTTTTACATACATTTAATATTATTTTCAACACAAAATCCAATTTTGAAGACATTCAAAGCACTTTCAACTTTTCTATTAACACAATCAAGAGTGGTCAGACCACAAAAGACAACACTCACATGAATAAATTACATAGATCATATATCCCACGTCACAAGGGAACTAGATAATGCGGCTAACGGATAATAGTATTCGAAGTATCGAGTCGGGAGACGCACAGGCGGGTGACGCTCGCAACCCGTAGCCCGATTCATGTTACTCGATTGGAGACCGAGCGAGCACTGACCGGAGTGCCTTGCGCGCTACGCCCTGCGCGCAGCTACGGGCTACGGACGGACGTAGAGTCTGCAGACGAAGAGCTGGGGAAAGGTTTCGAGGAACTCAAATAGTAAAGTGGTAAAAAATATGGTTTTTGTAAATTAATTGATTGAAGTAAAACTTATTTACGCACTTGGAAGTCGAGGACGGCTTATGCGAGTATGATACAATAACGTTACCAAAAATCGGACGCTTAAAAACTGAGTTACCGTTTTTGACACTTTTTGCCCCATATCTTCGAAACGCCTAGACCTGCCTTTGCCAAAAACTAATCAGCACGTCTCCTTATCAATACGAATCGAATGTTTTTTGAATTATTTAAATCGCTTCATCCGTGTTTCCGAAATCGTCGACAAAAATTTGTATCCGAACACACACACATACACACACACAAAAATCCATTTTTTCTAAGGTATGCCAAAATGTTCAGAAGGTTTTGAAACGTAAAGATATATAAACATTTTCATTTTCGATTTTTTTGCGATTACTATAACTTGCCCTACGGGAAGTTAAAAAGTAATGGGTAAGTGAAAATATAGCAAATAAATAAAAAGCTGATCAATATCATTATTGTCTTTTGATCGGACGTAGCAAATGGAAGTTGAAAGTAGATAAAGTTTTTTTTCTAAAAAAACGAGCAATGCTTCTTGATTAGTTTGTAATTACTTCTTTTTGGCAAAATTTATATATTATACATTAATATCAGATATTTGTTAATATTATTTATTGATTGATTACAAGATTATAATACCATATAAATAATACAAATGAATATTATAATAAAGTTTATATATGAACGGATTATGTGAAGAAATATCAAACCAAAAACAAAAGTTTAAAATTAATTGAAATAAAAACGAAGTTATATACATTATTAACTTCCCGTAGGGAAAGTTATAGTAATCATCCAAAAATCAGAATTGAAATTTTTTGCATATCTTCACGTTTCAGAGGTTTCTGAACATTTTGGTGTACCTTAGAAAAAATTGATTTGTGTGTGTATATATGGGTACAATTTTTGTCCACATTTTGGGGAACGCAGATCAACCGATTTGAGATAATCAAAAAGTATTCGATTCCTATTGATAAAAAGAGGCGTGATGATTAACTTTTGGCAAAAGTTGATTCAGCCCTTTCGGAGATATGAAGTAAAAAGTGCAGAAAATAAGAATCAAGTTTTTGAGAGAACAAAGCATCCGATTTGAATGATTCAAAAAATATCCAATTCGTAATGATGATTGGACGTGGTGATTAGTTTTTGGCAAAGAGAAAAGGAGCTATATATATTTTTGAAAGAACTAAGCAACTGATTTGAATGATTTGAACAAGTTTCTGCTTTTATAGACAAAAGAATTGCTTATGGAAAAAGAAAAAAAAACGTTATTATTTCAAAATTAATTTTTAACTTTCCGAAGGAGAAGTTTGTTTTCATAAAAAAATCCGATTCTCTAATTTTGTTTTTTTGACGTTTCACGCCATTTTGAATCAAATAAGACCAAGTACGTGCGTGTGTGTATGTGAACAGATTTTTTACCTAAAATTGATATTATCTCAAAAACGGCTAGACCAATTTCAAAATTTTCAAAGCTATTATTCGATGTAACTCGAAAAGTTTGTCCATCAATATTACATTTGCATTACATTAGTGTTATTAGATATTAACTAATTTTATTGTCATGTGATAATAATTTTAACATTTTTCATAATGATAAAATCATTGTTTATGATCAATGTATGCAATTATCTAGATGTTTATTCATTCAGTAAAAAATGCTAAATTTGATTTGGTTTTATCACCAACCCTCCTTTTAATATAGCATAAGGCTCACGCCGGTAACATACAGAACCTGAAGCAAGAAGTATTGAATTACTGATCCAGGTTTTTTATTTCAGTTTGTTTACGTTTCCAATACGAGTATGATTGTTAATAATGTAATACAATTGGAAACAATTCGATGTAAATGCGCAACAAATGTGGAATAATTTGTCAGGGTACAGTAGTGGCGGTCGCAATAACGGCTAAACTATACTAATTTTCAAATAAGGTCTAAAGGGAGAAAGATGTAGTATGTTTAAACATAATCTATAGACCGCATTATTACATCAAAAAGGTTTTTTGTTCGTTTTCTTTTAATAATAACCGTTACTTGTATACAGATATATCACTTTGTTTGTTATTTTGCTATAAGTTGAACATTAGTAGTTAGTTACCAGCAATTTCTTAGCTCAGTCGTAACTATAAAAATTAAGGCTAATGAAAAAAGTAGTACAACCGTACCCAGCCTCCCCTATATTTATATATATTTATATATATATATATATATATATATATATATGCATAGAATGTATTCTTAAAATGCAACAAAGAACTCCAAGTTACGATTCTTTGATGCAAGTAAACAAATAAATTTTATATCTTTGTTTTACAAAATGTATGAGAATTCCTATTGAATTTGTCTTCATTTTACGATTCTAAAATGATTCGTTTTTTCTTCTTTGGCGACACGTGCTCCAATTCGCTTTATTTTATGAGTACACCGAGATGTCATAAAACATTTTATAAGGCACTATTACATAAAGTTTGCTTTAGAATTTTTATCCTATAATAGCAAGCGATTAAAAAAAGAACTAGCAGTTTTAAAACATAATGTAGATTGATCATTCTGAATATTTTAAAAGCTTAAGGATATGCATATTGAGTTTATTACTAACTTTATATGCATGCATGCACATAAATTTAGTAGAAATAGTAATCTAAAAAAAGTTAATGAAATAGAAACAAAAATTAAAATTATTACAGCAATGTTATTATAAAATATTCAAAAAAACGTTGAATGTCTCTATTACTACAGTCTATCTATAGCTCCTCCTAATTGCGTATTTAAATATTTAGAAAAATAGCACATACAAACTATTTTTACATTGTTAACAAGTAATTTATATTCAAATAAGAATTTCTAGTACTATGGCCAAAGCAATTTAACACGAATGTTTGTGTCGAGATCTTAAATTGAATGTAGTCTATAACGAGCAATAAATGAATTTACACTTTTTTTTTAGTATTTTTAATATTTTCAAAGTTTAGTTGAGTGGAATAGCCCTTATCGGCATTGGTGCAATGAGTTAAAATATTTTTTTTTGTTATACTTTTTAAATAAAATCTGTCATACTGGGGCATTCAGTAGTTGCTTTGACATTATTATATGGCTTTTTGAATGTATGGCAACCCAGTGGTTGTCCAATGCTGTTGTAACTAATTAACTTTACTCGAGTATTTGCTGGCAATTATATGATTTTATAGCAAGTTATTTTCTAGGCAGCTATATCCAGGACAGATCTAATTTGAAATCTACAACGTCAAGTGGAAATTTGACAGTTTGTGCTAGCTCAAGTCCGAACTGAGTATGCCACCACTGGGCCTAAGTTGAAATATTTCATATATATTAAAAGAGACAATCACGTGATTGCTTCTATAAAAAATATAAAATAAAGCAAATAGATATGAGGGTTGTTTTCTAAAACAAAACTAATAATTTGTTGAGTAAAAGTATCATCACAACAGATTGCTGATCAAGAAAATGAAAATGTTTCAATGCCTCTACGCCCACATAAATGTTTTATAATCAATTAGAAAATAGAACATAAGTAAGATTTCTTTATATAATATTATTCACTCTAGAAAACTCCTAATAATATCAAAGTATTATAAAAAACAATAATTTGATTATTATTTAGAGATTTAAAACTCCCTACTGAAACATTGTGATTAATGGCACGTTATATATCACACTGCTTGCGTTAGCATACAAGTTTAATATACGATCTTTACTAAACAATTTTAATAATCACAAGAAGCACGAGCATAAATTTCACTAACATGCAACATATTCAAAGCTTGTCGACCTTTATATTTTCTTTTATAATATACTCTTTGATATTCAAATACTTTTTAAGTTGCAAATTTTTATGTAAAGTTGTTATTCTGGGTAAGATGAATATTCAGTGATGCGTTCTACACTAGATATTTTTATTGAGGCGTCAGTTGAGATTTAACTTAAAAAGTAATTGCATTGTATTTTTTTTGTCTTATGCCTTTGTAAAAAATTAAGTTTTTTTTGCGTTATTCGAATTATGGCAAATATTGTAATGGAGCTAGACGCTTATTGTCACAGGAATACGTGGCAACAGGAGTTTTTCAATAGGATCTCGAACGATATTATAATGTTATTTTTGTATTAAATATTGAAATGTCTCCATTGCATATGTACGACGCAATATACACAACTGTGCAGGTCAACATAAAATTATACTACCATAAAATTTCGTTTTGCGTTATTATTATCGACTAATTTTAAATTTTATGTATCTTATTTTATTTTTTATGTTTGTTAAATTGTTTAAATTATCTTGAATATTATTCTAAATTCATGCCTGAGTTCAGTTGAAACAAAATATTGGAGCTAGTTGCAGCATATATAAATTATTTATAGGTTCACTTAAAGAAGATTCGGCGGAATAAACAGTCTGTATGATGTGGGCACATTTAAATAGTTTTACAGACGATTCCATATCTTTTATTTCCATTAATTATAATATTTTAACTTAAGCCGGTAGATAAATAATTACCGCATCTATCCATCTTTATTTCGTATAAATATAATCAGTGTGTCTCATGATACTTTTTTACCGAATTTACTAAAGCCAGCTTTTAGAAATTTTTAACTTCCCGTAGGGTAAGTTATAGTAATAGCAAAAGAATCGAAAATGAAAATTTTTATATATTTTTACGTTTCAAAAGTTTCCGAATATTTTGGCATACCTTAGAAAAATGGAGGTATGTGTGTGTGTGTGTGTGTGTGTGTGCTGATACGACATTTCGTCGACGATTGCGGGAACACCGATCAACCGATTTCAATAATTCAAATCCAGCGGTTTCTAGACTCTAAAAAAAATAAGTCAAAAAAATGTCATTTGGCGGTCAAAAACGTTTATTGGACATATGTACTTCAAATTATCAGATATTATATAGAGATTTTAATAATGTGTACACATTTTGTGTATTTTTTTTTTTTTGGGTTTCGTACCAAGATTTTTAATTACGGTACGGGAAGTTCCAACAATTTGCCTTAAGGCACGATGCCATGCACCCCACCACTAGTCTACAATTTAACGATTAACAAAATATTGAGAAACACCTGCACAATTATGTTACACTACATGAAAAAATCATAGTATATATGAATATAGCGCTCAGTTTTAAGTTTTCCTAAAAAAAACCTCTTATTTTATCTTGTTGCAGAAAATCTAAAAGCACAGAATTTTTGCTTCCATTAACAGTCATAAATCTCAGATTACAAAAAGTACTTCAAATATACAAAAACCTAATTAAAGTCTACCATATCCCGCGAAAAGATAGTATAAATATTTCAACTTTACGCTTCATACCTCTGAATTCAGGCGCTCGGGGCTCTGTAATAGATATACCGACATGCTTAAATATTCTTCGCGCTCAATTCAGCATTCGCATTGTGTTCATTAAATATGAATCGTATTGTATTTCAGCCAGTATGGACGCTGATAAATAACTGTCATTCGTTTTCAACCTTGCCCTTTGTGATACTCGATGACATAAAGCAATCGTGTTAAACTTAACTAGAATTGTCCTAATTACAATCCTTTTTTGCTGCCGACATTGCGTACAGCGCCCGCGGCAAATAAATCGATGTTGGAGTGTACCTGCTGCGGCTTGAATGAGAACACCTAACGCCGTACATGTATAAAATATAAAACATACAGCAAGGAGTCTCAAACTGGGGAGGAAAGCGGCCTGAAGGGTTGTAATTAGGCGTGTCATAATCACCTATCCGAAATTAAATTTTATAAATTTAGTCAAAGGATGGATGTCATGGATCGAAGTCTTTGTTTTTATATTAACGATGAAATAGCATTAACAGATTATGCGTGAATTCTATAGGTAAGTAGCAAAACATCACATTTTCAATAATGCAAAAGCTTCTTTTTGAACAACTGCTGTCTAGATTCATGACTCTAAAAATACCAGACTTGTGTTTTATTAGTATTTATACTCATATTTAAACATGTATTTGTATTTTTCTATACTTCAATATTTTGCAAAATAAATCAATTATAAATCGTATTTCATATTAATCAAAACAAATCGTTAACATTTGATGTCTAAGTTTGATTTACGTTTGGTAAAAACGTTAAGGGGCACAACTAGTGTGACCGCCTAAAAAATTGAGAATTTTGGAAATTTATATTAAAAAAAACTACTTTATCAATCAACCCAAAATACATAGTAAAATTTGTGAAGAAAAAAACTAAATATTTTTTAAGTTATCGTCGATCTCCAACGGCGCGACAAAAAAAGGCCCTTCACTGCTGCTGTGATTCCGGCCCTCTACGTGGATGAAATTTTAAAAAAAAATCTTGTTAAACTAGATAATTGCCAGTAAAATGAACTACGATGAAGAAAAAAATCAAAAATTGACAAATTGACGGCGTTTTTTAAAAAAATGACGAATTTTACCCACAATTTTGGTCGTTTTTGGACTGCCAAAATTCGATTTTTGGTCCGATCAAAAAATCGATACTTCATTTTACGGAAAACTATATAAAGAGCATGTAAAAAATTGATAGTAATCGAATCATTTGTTTTTGAGTAATCGCTGCAGTAAATTCGGAAAATGCTGTTTCGAGAAAAAACGCGTTTAAAGATTAAATGATCGTTATACTATATACTATATACATACTCTTTAAATGGCTGTAACTCAAAACTATTTAAGATACCAAATTAAAAAAATTGTATGTTATTTTTAAAGGTATAACCTATCAAAATATTGAAAAATTGAAAATTCGATTTTTTGACAATTTCACACTATTGTGCCCCTTAAGAAATAAATTGGACCAGAAAGTACATTTACAATGTATTAGCTTATGCACCTAATCTTGAGATTCAATCAAAATTATTATTGTATAAAATCGTACTGGAACCAGTAGTATGCTGACTTTGAACATAGAATTCAATTCTGAAGATTTTCCAACAGAAGTAATATCAACATTCTGAACAAAATCATGTTTTGCTTCACTTAGGTGCATATCTAAATTACTGATCTAAAGATCTTGTTATCGGTACCCAAAGAAATTTGCAAATGTGAAGTGAAACAAACATGTCTACAAAGGTTTGGCTTTTATGAATTAATTTTATTTCGTACATTTTCCATTCGCAACTTCGATCTCAATAAAGATATCTGCATGATGCCAAATTTAATATGCTATAATATATTTCTTCTGGGAGAAACTTTTCTAAACTTTGAGAAACTACTTTCATACACACATATAAAGATGTTCAATACATAAACAAATAGTACATGTGAAAAACAAACCCATTTACATGTATACACACGGTATATTTTAATACGGGCAACGCTTTTGATTATTACTCGTATGACCTACCTCCGTGTATGTACATTGGGTGGAGGGCGAGATGTAGACATGACACGCGCAACACGTATTTTGTAATAGAAGGGTTGATAAAAATATAAAAAAAATTTATATATATATATATATATATATATAAACAAAATTCAAGGTTCCTATAAATATGATCTAAGCTCAGTTCAATCGATAATTATTTTCTACCTATAATTTTTCACTTTTTCACTCGCTTATTGAATGTGTTTGGATTTCATTTGTGATTATCCGCTAAAAAGAATCAAACTAAAAGTATATTGTTGAAAATAGTAATATGTTAAGTTTTTTGAAAACTTAATTTAGTCTTTCAAATATCTGGATAGTGCGTAGGCTTTTAAATTAGGGATTTATCTATATACGTTTCTCCATGAATGTGTTTTTTTCAGAGGGTGAAATATATAAGATAAAGTTGTTCTAGGGCATCCATCCAATAATTAAACAATTTCAGTAAAAAAAATGTCTTTAAATTGTTTACATCTATGCTATTTTAAATGTTTAT
>NW_020537636.1:31366-48960 GCF_003426905.1 Ctenocephalides felis
AAAGAAAAATGACCGCACTAACTTTGCTCATGCCGGAGCTTTTATGCACTTGAAAAAATATATAATAAAACTTTGGTTGTCGGTAGTGGTTTATTTCTTAATTGAATACTTCATTGATCTGTTAAATGAATACTTTACTTTATTGATCTGTCGATCCCATATTAACAATCGTTTATTAGACAATTATGATATTGATCAGTTTCTTTTTTATTTATTTGCTATATTTTCACTCACTCATTACTTTTTTATATATAAGTTAGAATCAGTAATCGACATTATTATTTCTTGGTTAACATCCATCTGTATGTAAGTCACTCGAGCTTTTATGTTAATGATCATGGTTTCGGAATTGTTGTCTATACTAACTTTATTAACTTCCCGTAGGGTAAGTTATTGTAATGAGCCGAAAACAAAATTAAAATTTTTACATTTCTCGACGTTTTGAAGGTTTCTGAACATTTTGGCATACCTCAGAAAAATGGATGTGTGTGTGTGTATGTATGTATGTATGGATACAATTTCAAGTCACGTTTTCGGGCGCACGGATCAACCGATTTGAAGGGTTCAAAGAACACTCGATTTCTATTGATAAGAGATGTGCTGATTAGTTTTGGCAAAGGCAGGTCCAGCAGTTACGGAGATAAAGAGCAAAGAGTGCAGAAATAGAAATCGAGTTTTTGAGAGAACGGGGCATCCGACTTGAATGATTGAAAAATTTTCTGCTTGTCTAACAAAATAATCGATTTTGGAAAAAAAAAATTCTGTTCCAATTTTTTTTTTCAAAATTTTTTTTTTTGTATATCGAAAATAATTCCGATTTTATTTTAATTCTGACTATAGTTCTAATATACTTTAACAAATAAATTTCATCTTTGCAATTCAGTTTATATAATACTTATAAATATTAGACAATGTTACAATATTTATAATAATTTATTTGAAAACATTCAGTATTCCTCGAACAAAATGTGAAATATGTTTTCAAGTAAATTAGATATAAATACTTTTCTAATATTTATATATACAATTACAAAGTTAAAATTATTTTTTTAAAGAATATAAGCGAGCTTTAGAACTTTAGCCAGAATTAATAATAAAATCTAAATTATGTTCAATATACAAAAATTTTTTTTTCGAAAAACAATTGTTTTGTCAACACAAGCAGACAGTTTTTTGAATAATTCAAATCGGATGCTTAGTTCTCTCAAAAATTGTCATTTTTTGTACATTTAGCCTTGTATCTTTGAAATGGCTGGATCTGCCTTTGCCAAAAACTAATCCATCCAAAAACAAATTGGTTGATCACACAAAAGCACACTCACTCTGAAGGATGCCAAAATGTCCAAAACCTCTAAAACGTGAAAAATTGCAAAAAATTTTCATTTTCGATTTTTGACCCATTAAATAGTAGCATAGTCTTCGAATAATAATAAATTTTGATATTTTTGAAAAGTTTCAATGTAGATCTTTTTATGCCCTTAGGCAGTAGCATGTTGCTGCGTTGTGTACGCGAAATTGATAAACTTTGTCTTCTCTTACCTTTCAAAAAATCAACGCATGTTCCGCAGCCTGAAAGCGGCATTAATCGACCTAAAAGGAAAGTTGCAATAAATAAGTCAGCTAATTAGGCTCTCGTACATTTAGCAAGGGCCTTATGCCGGCGGATAAAGGCCTTAATGTACGTTGTCGCGTGTTTATCGATCTGTCACACGGGCATGACGTCAATGTGGCATGTTTATCAGCAGTCGTGTGCCTGCGGTGCATGCACGGCCGCTTAGCGAAAAGAATATTATATTATAACAACAACTCGATTTATTATTCCAGCTAGGAGTTGAATACGTGCGCTCACATTCAGTTGCCTGCTAATGTCTCATAGCCACTTTTGTAACAGTTGGGTATATCATGCTTTAACATTGCCACTTGAAGATTTTCGGATCGTCGGGACGATTTTACAATTCCTTTTCTAAACGACTCGGTTGTAAATCATTTCATTGCGTTATCCGCATGTTGTCGTAGAGTTTTCTTTCATAGTACAAAATTGACACAGGGAATACTCTGAGGATGCATTTAGACAGGCACAGCATATGGTGATACTTAGTCTATTATTTCAGTTTATGAAAATGGTATTTCAAATATTATTTTGCCATAATATTATTGCAATTTGTGACTTATTCAACTTTGTTATTGTTTATAATTCTGTCAAAAAATCTTGAGACTATGTAATAGATAATAAAAACAACTTACAATAAAAGTGACCAAATATTCTGATACGATCCACAATATTAAAATCAAACATACTTCAATCAAATTATATCGATTAGTTCCAGCTAAGGCTAATTTGGATTATTCGAAGTGGAATTGGTTGCAATGAGTTGGAATGAGCCACTAATAGATCGAGCTGGATAATAATGTCACCGTCCAGGGTCGGTTTTCATCAAATATTCATGCGTATGTTATTGCTAATGCATAATTCATGTACTCATTTGTATGCGAATACTATTTATAAGTATGTTAGTAAATATTCATAAAAGCATAATGCAAACATTATTTTGGATCTTGTTGAATTACAGGATTTTCACTTTAAATATTTTTTTCGTAAAATTGAATTTTGTGTTGAAATTATTTTAACACATTTAATTATGCTTTGTATCAAATTTTTGGTGCATTATTTGCACTAATAATATGCGAACTTTATGTAACTGCCAGCTCTTACCAAAATCGTACAGAAGTTATATGTAATAAATAATAGTAAATGGTCAGCCTGAAGGCAGGTCCATGGTGTGGGAGCCATCACAAATTAATGATTTCCTTTTCTTTTCTGGTTTATCATTCCCAATGCTAGTATTCCTCGTTTTTTTACTTTATTATTTTAAGTATTTTGCTTTCCAAATTTCTGCTTCCAAGCTTCCTGATCCTTCGCCTCGGCTTCCTGTATTTTATCTTCTCGCGTTAATTATCACCCATCTGCATTCGACTTCTTCCATTTGTTTAAAATCATTCTATATCCTTTAACTTAGACTACCTTAGAGTGCCATGTAGGGGGCACTCTTTTTGTAGAACGGGTCTGATCCAGATTCCTTTCCCAGATCAGGATTATGCTCAGTAGAGTCCCTTCTTCGCCCACTCTCCTCATGACTTCATCATTTGTTATCTTGTCTGTCCTCATTATTTTTTCCATTCATCTCCAGTACCATTCTTCAAATGGTTCTTATCGGCCTTTTTAGAGTCCATGTGTCTGATCCGCATGGAGCTTCGCTCTAGATATAACACTTTTTTAGTCTCTTCCGCAAGTCGAGACTCTGTTTGCTGGTCAGTAGCGTTCTCTTCTTCGTGAATGCCGCCTTGGCGCTTGCGATCCTTGCTCTGATCTCTCTCGGGCAGCATCCATCTATGGTCAGAATGCTTTCCAAGTACTTCAAGTACTTAGAACTTCTACATCTTCCAATTCTTCATTTCCTACTTCAGGGGCTCATCTCGTTTCGATATTCTCATCACTTTCGATTTGTCAATGACGAGTTCCATTACATATTTTCTGAATTATATTTTTCTTTCTATATAAATGCATATATTTATATCTTTTTACAAAATGTGATACATACAGAAATATGTCACTAGTACATATTTTACGAAATCGGTGAAACATGACTACTTGATTGACGCGTGCTTCCGATGAATGGAATTTTGATGATGGCCCGTTGCGAGCTTTTCAAAGGTGTCGCGTTCGACTCATGCCGATTTAATGACCAAGGCGATCAACGTTTTTTGGTAGAAATATATATAGTCACATTTTTCTCTCTACTTTTCTCTAATGCAGCTATAATGTTTAAATATTTGTAAATGAATACAGAAATAATCTTGAAACTAGTAGATAGTACTTTGTCTTTGTAACTTTATAAACATGAAGTATTATACATCGTTAGAAAGGTCTCAAAATTCTTATTTTTCCCCCATATATCGCAAGGCCTACATGCAAGTTGCTATCGACAAATTCCAATTTTTAAATGGGCCACCCTGGACCACCCGTTATATGATGCTTTATTGGCCAAGCATATTTTGAGAACATATGTAAATATATATATATATATATATATATATAAATGAATTAGGATTATTAACATACTCTGCCAATGAGATAAAATACTGTTACATTCTATATTTCAATCAAAGTTACAGAAAATGTATTTGATATTTATACTTACGCTTAATTATAAACTTTTTCCAAGGCTTGTTTTCCGAACCATGAATTTATGCAATTAATTAAAAAAGGTTGTGCTCTTCCCATTTTGAAATTAACATTGGCGTTATCTCGACGTTGAATAATCTTCATCAATCAGAGCGTGCAAACTTAAAAGTTTTTTAATTCTCTTGTGAAAAAAGTCTTTTTAGCCTCTGGTTATTCGATTACACAGACACTGTTCTAGAGTTTGCTCGATAGGAACAGATTACATAATTGCAATTAAGATATATATATATATATATATATATATATATATATATATATATATATACAGGGTGCCCCAGACCTTGACAAGAAGCCAATTCGGAGTGGTAGTATAGACCTGAGCTGTCCTGAAAAAAAAGAAAATCATATTATCTCACGCAGTTTGGAAATTATGAGCTTTCAGGTGCAACCTAGAGTTTTCGTCAAATTATGATCATTTCTTTTGTTAGTATAGTTAAATTTTATACATTTTGAAATTTAATCTTCGGAACTGTATCTGTGAATAACATTTCTACGATCACAGCATAAAAATACTTTAAATTACAAATTTTCTCACAAAGTGAAAAGCTTTGGCATTGCATATATCCACATTCATTTTGGATATTATATTAATTATACACTCCTAAAAGCGTTTGATGTAACAGAAAATAGAGCATAAATTTTCCTGCTATTAATGTGGCCTTTAATTCAAATCATCGAGCAGTCTTTAACTGACCACTCCATTATACATATGTATTGTACATACACAGGTGTATATATACATATATGTATATATGAATATATATGTATATATTTGGATGTGTGATCACGGCCGTTGTTTATGTCCTTGTGAATGTGAAATATTATGTCGTGTAATGGAAAATTGTTGCGTAAAATCCATATAGTCGACAACGCGACTGCGGCGGCGGAATTGTATGAATAATCACAAAGTTTGCCATCTGAATATATATCAGGACGCTTTTCACGTAGCGTGGAAGTACATTTTACACATTCGACCTGTTAAATATATATTTATATGTGCAAACATGAACACAAACACATACATATCCAAATTGTATACAAATTCTTCATTTAATTATTTACATATCATAGAGAAAGATATTAAGTCTTCACATAACTTTGAACAATACAATTTCAAGTTGAAAAGATCGAGTTATTAATAAATTATACTTTAATCATAAATAAAGTGATGAGTTAGCTAACATTTCATCTTGTAATTTTTTCCATCAAATTGTAGCAGATTTTTAATTTATAATATTATTATCTTTACATGAAACGATATATAAAATAATTTAAATAAAAATGAATCTCGAAACATTTCTGCTAGTCTAATATATCTTTCTATCGTATCACATTTGCTGGTTTGATTCAATATGCTTTGCTGTACATATCCCAAGAAAAATAACTGAAATTCATACTGTTTCTTTCTTGATCATAGAAAATCAAACATAGCCCCAGAATGAAATAAACATTGACTTTAATCAAACGATGTGCACGATACGTTACTATGTGTTGCATATCATATTTTGCAAAATTGCCGATACTGCACATCATATAATATTAAGAACAAAATGTTACATCACTGAAATACTTTTTTTTTGCTGATCATAGAAAATCAAATATAGCCCATGACTGAAATAAACATTGACTTTAATCAAGCGATGTGCACGATACGTTACTATGTGTTGCATATCATGTCTTGCAAAATTTCCGATCATATAATATTAATATAATATTAATCATAATCATATAATATTAAGAGCAAAATGTTTGGATTGCAACTTTTATCTTTTTATATTTTGATACGATTATAATTACCGTTATAAATATTAGATTTAATATTATTTTTTTGAAATATTTTCTATTGATAGATATACATTGCTTCAGCTTATTTTATCAAATTCTATTCCATCATATTGATAATTAAAGTTAATTCATAAAGTTTTGAATAATATAATAAAGAATTGGCCTCAATTCTTGGGTAAAATAAATATGTTGTGTTAAGGCTATGCTAAGCGTCTACGAGTTGGTAGTCCAACTGTCGAAAGTTATGTATAGATACAAATTTTCAGTCACGTTTTCGGGCGCACGGATCAACCGATTTGAATGGTTCAAAGAATATTCGATTTCTATTGATAGGGAAAAGAGCTGATTAGTTTTTGGCAAAGGCAGGTCCAGCCGTTTCGGAGATACGGATCAAAAAGTGCAGAAAATATAAATCGACTTTTTGAGAGAACGGAGTATCCGTTTTGAATGATCTAAAAAATCATTCAATTAGTAATGATTGGGAGAAGTGTTTATTAGTTTTTGGCAAAGGCAGGCCCAGCCATTTCGAAGATACGGAGCTAAATATGTAAAAATGGCAGTTTTGCCTTAACAAAATAATTGATTTTGAAAAAAAAATTTGTATATATATATATATATATATATATTTAGTTTTTTTTTTGTATATCGAAAATAATTCAGATTTTATTTTTATTCTGACTAAAGTTCTAATATAACTTAAACTAATAATTTTAAATTTGCAATTCAGTTTAGATAATTCTTATAAATATTAGACAATGTTACAATATTTATAATAATCTATTTGAAAGCATTCAGTATTCCTCGAACATTTCGTTACGATACGGGAAGTTCCAGCAATTTGCCTTAAGGTACTATGCCATACACCCCATTAGTTTTATGTTTAAAACGCCTGAGTGCGTAGCAAATACATACAGTTTTGATAGTTTGTGACTACCAGTTCATACGATTATAGACCTGTAACATAGCACTACCATATTATATCTATTTTATTCGAGAATTAGCTCCTAAAATACTACTATGTGTAACATATATCTAACATAGTACTACTAAAATACTACTATGTTACACTATATATCTATATTAGTATTAACTAATTTCTCTGAAAACAGAACGCTTTTAAAATAAATATTCAACAATAATCAGAAAACTATAAGAGAAGAATTGACGAACACCCGAATTACTTGGCACAGAAAGTGTTTTCAGAAGCGCATCCAACCAGACTAAAACGAAAAATTCCCAATCATCTCATAGATAGCTATTTGTAAACGCTAACATTAATAATAATATTATTATTATATTACTAGCAAACCCGACAAACTCCGTTTTGCCACCAGGTTTCGTGAGAAAGATAAAGAAATCTTTTGTTTGTTTTATATTTGAAAAGAAAAAAATTGATTTTATTATACAACAGTAATGAATTTATTTCGATTACAAAAATGAAGTGTTTTTAGTTGAACTTCTCTAAGTAAATGTAAGTGATTCCGCAAATTATTCGTTTCATTGAAGTGCTCTTTGGTAAACCACATTTTTTGTTTTTTGGTCTGACGTTAACACAAACAAAGCAGATGGTTTTCCAACTCGTGAACAGGCAACGTATAACTGCCCATGTGAAAAACAATGATTTTCTAAATAATCTATTTGAAATTTATCTTGCAAACACTAAGCAATTGGCCTTGAGACTTGTTATTCAGAACGCAAGGCAAACTGGAAATTGCAATCGTTTGAAGTCAAACGGAAGACCAGTCGGAATCATTGGTATGTCACCAAATCGCCAGCAATTTTTGATTGAATTGTGAAATTTAGTGCGTGAACATCATTATTCTTTGCGGCAAGAATTGCTCGTTGACTTAACCAAGCATAATTCTGATAATTCTTACTAATGTCATTACTCGAATTTTTAATTACGGTGCGTGAAGTTCCAGCAGCTTGCATTAAGGCACGATGCCGTGCACAACTAATTTTCTTAGCTATAAACCTTGGGGAGCCCGAGATCTTTCCAACAAATGCAAAATTGTCGAAATCGGTTCGCGAGTTATTTCGTCAGGAAGGAAAACCCGACTTATTTTTATATATATATATAGAAGATTATTTCTAATATTGTTATTTTGTTATATTTATTATTATCTGTCACTTCTTGTTTTTATTCCACTTTATTTTTTTATTATTCAGAAATTTCATTTATTTTATTTAGTAATTTTGTTATTATTATTATTTGCTTTCATTTCATATTAAATCATCATACTACGGATATAATTTTAATGTAAATACTATCCTTTATTTTGTATTCTTTTATATTTCAATTTATGTTATTGTTCATTATTATTACTAGATGTTAAATTATTTAACAGTTGCAATAAATTAATTTATTAATTAGTAATTAAAAATTCTAACATATATGTTATATATTTTTTTTTTTTTTTCAGGCGTCATGACAACGCCCGGTGTTAGCGGTCAGACGCATTTATCAAACGGAGAACCACCGCCTCCCCCGCCGCGGACGCTGCGACCAAACAATGCGGCGACCCGATCGACACCCTCGGTTTCACCGGCATCCGCGGTTCCAACGCCGTCAGACGATGCAGTTAGTTCGCCGCCGGGTCAGGCCGAAACGTCGGCAGTACAGCCTCCGCCTGCTGTACCGAGTACGTCTTCGAAATCGGTGCGACCGTTCAGCAAACAATCGTTAAGTCGGCCGCCGGATGATCCGAAAGCGGCGGGAAATGCGAGACTTGTAAGAGAATACGGTTTTTCAACCACGAAGGAAGCGGAGTGTTCCGGATGGAGCAGAATTACCGAACCGATATGAACCGGTTCCACCTGCATTGTATGGGAGGCCGTTGGAGAGATTGATGGATACATCTATGACGAGGTTAGTAGTATACGATTCTTGTATAACAAACATTAAGATAAATATATAATGGAAATGTTATGCTTAAAACATAAGGGGAATAGCAAAATATTGTTTATTTGATACAGCATAGACAAACCAATATTTAATCGGTTTAAAAAAATATGTAGAAATTTCTTCAAAGGGTCACAAACGCTTAATTTCACTTGGGGCAATTATATTGTAAAAACAAAAACAACTATATCACAACAAATAAGATATATCAAACAAACAACTAACTGACTATGTTCAGTAACACTCACATCTAATTCATAATTGAATAAACGTGTTGTTTTTTAGCTGTTTTTACTAAGGTTAAGGTTACCCACCCAGATGTAAGCTTTTATAAAAGTTATATGAAAAAACTATTGTGTCTAACGTAAAATCAACAATAAATGACGTATACTTAAAAATTATATTAAGGTATCGTAAACTAATCAACAATGACCATAATAAAAAAAACTAACAAAGAAAGAAAATATTTCTTCTTCACCTCCCGATAGGAACGTCGAAAGAATCAAGGTGATGGATGGTTATACATGTTTTTCTCTTTACCTTCAAATATTATTGTTTAAAAGTTCTTAACTTTACTTGTTTCTGGGTTATCGGTGGTAGGCGTTTTGCCCGCGGACCTTTAAGCACCAGGTTTTACCATATTATTAACCTCCCGTAGGGTAAGTTATTGTAATCGTCCAAAAATCGAAATTGAAAATTTTTGCATTTCTCGACGTTTTGAAGGTTTGTGAACATTTTGGCATACCTGAGAAAAAAATGATGGGTATGGTGTGTATGTATGTATGGATACAAATTTTCGGCCTTTTCGGCCGGATCAACCGATTTAAATGGTTCAAAAAACATTCGATTCTTATTGTTAGGGAGATGTGCTGATTAGTTTTTGGCAATGGCAGGTCCAGCAGTTACGGAGATAAAGAGCAAAGAGTGGAGAAAATAGAAATCGAGCTTTTGAGAGAATGGGGCATCCGATTTGAATGATCTAAAAAACATTCAATTAGTAATGATTGTGAGAAGTGGTTATTAGCTTTGTAAAACATTTAATATTCCTCGATTAGATTTCGTTATGGTACGGGGAGTTCCAGCAATTTGCCTTAAGGCACGATGCCATACACCCCACTAGTTTTTTATGAATAATCGTAAATCACCTAGCCCAATGTCTGCACGCGTCCTGGCTTAGTACGCGGCATACATCATCACATCATAGTTCGTTTATGTTATTATTTTTGTATTACTGTTTTTATTTTATTTTACTTTAACTTTTTATTTTATATTCAATTTATTGTATTTCTTTTGAATTATTTCTTTTTTTTGCACATATCAATTTTGTAAATAAGACTAAGTCTTGATTTACAAAAATAAATATAACAAAAAAAAAACAAGTTATAGTAAATAAATTTATATAAATTTTCCCTAAAATTAACTACAAATTAAATATAATAAATAAAGATAAAATTAATTTAATTACAATAACTAAAGATGAGTTTCTGTCTCTGAAAATCACCGTGCGTCTATATAGAGAAAATAGTTTAATAAAGTAGACATAAGTGCATAATATTATGAAGACTGAGGTTTATTCTTCCCTTTAGTGCTCAGAAACTGCTTAATGTATTTGAAAAATATTTAAAAATCACATTATGTTTACTCTAAAGTAAAATAAATAATATTTATTCCTAAGTAATACAACACTTTTTATCATTATTTCTAAATAATATGGATTTTAAAGCACTGAATGTTTTATAATATAAATCGCTTGCGCACTCAATTAGTTTATCTCATTAGCTATCTGAATTTCCCTTGCTACCGATTCATTTCCATTACCGCGTGTGGTATATGTGCCAATTTCGCAGTAATTTGTTGCGGGCTATGCAAATATTTATCTGCTGTATAAATCTTAATTGCATAATTTATTGAGTATAGCTAATCATTACATCTGATGGCATCAGCGTTTATACACGTCCTGTGGGCTTCATAACGCTTTAATGGCTTCGAACCTAATATCGTGATTTTAATTAGATCTTGAGAAGTATTAGTTCGATGCACTTCGGTGGTTTCAAATAATATAATCTTTTTGGAGAGATTGAGCTTGTTTTAGAATTCGTTATCTGTTAGCTTTATTATATATTGCCATGCTTTAGATTTTAAAGTCTATAAGGAGTTTTAGTTTAGGGTTAAGAAAGTATGGTAAATCAAGGACATACATTGATTATTTCACTTTAGTTACGAATTAGTTCTTAATCTTGAATCTTATAATAATCAAGAGGTCTTAATCTTACGTCATTTTTATCTTCAAGTTAAATACTCTTTTAAAGGTATTCAACGATCAGGAATCTTTGAAAATCCAAAGTACAAAAATATCATTTCCGTGAACAAGCTATCCAGAATTTTATATAACAAGAAATTGTCTTACGGATGCACTCAGTATCTATTAAATATTTCAATAGCAAACTATAAACTTTATGGTAGTCGATATAAAATATAAGACAAACTTATATTTTAATATTATTGCAACCTGTCATATTTTGCTTGCGCGTTACATTTTTAATATCTGACAGAAGTTTGTATCGCATGCGACACTCTTCACGTTTCGTTAGATATACAAGGCGTATGAGAAATTTATGAGATAAATTTATATGAAACATAAATGAATTGAGATTGCTTATCATAAATGAAGACATTTAAGTGATTGCTTAGATCATCATGTCAGAAATCATCCTGATATTCATACATAAAATATCATATAAATGTTTCATATTTTTATATACATACAAAATTGTGAAACGATTATTATAGGCTATTAATCTGATAAAGAGTAACTTTAAAATCATTGAATAATCATGAATATTTCTTGCTCATTAATATAATTTACAAAGTGATTTATGTACCTTATTCTAATACGATATTCAAAAATGCAATCAATTTTAAGCTCAAGTAAAATTCAATGATATTATTACTACAATACTTGAATTTGTAATGCCATAAATTATTAAGACTGATGAATTCAATATTAAATATTATATTTCATTTCATAAAATCTAGTTTTGTGAGATTTTCTCAAAATCCTTTTCAAAGAATTCGTTACTAAGTTACAGTAACCTTTCAAGATACTCATGTTTAAAAGCACATGGCTTTAGCTTATATAGTGTATAGACACGAGATCCGTATATATATTGCCTAATTTGCATTTATTAAGCGTTTTAGATATATATGAGGACGCACAAAGCACAAAGCTGTAAGCTCAGAAAACAATGATATTGTGGCCCAACAGTTGCGGTAACATTTTATTGTATATCATACATATCAGAAGGTCCAAAACGAAATAGACCTAATATGAAGTATTTGAACAATGAAATTATATTTTTGCTCCTTCACCCAGAAAATATTGTTTTGTAATTTATGTGTATTGTTTTCCGCATTGCATTTTTGGTTTACTTTTTCTTTTTCGATGACGTTTTTGTATAGTGTATGAGAGAAGAGTAAGGACAATAAGAATTATAGTATCTATACAATATAACTTGAAGTGAGAGCTTTTGCTATGATTGGCTAGATTATACTAAACGAATTATGCTATTCAAGCGTTCTATAGCGTTTGTTTTTCAATATGAATAAGAAATTCTAAAAATTATATATGAAATTAACATACTTCATGCAGTATGCAATATGGGCATTATCCTGTACAACAATTTGCAAATACCTAAACATTATTGCACCACAATCTATATTTTTAGTTTTGCATTCTACCATGAAAGAGTTCATTTATAATCTATAGCATGATTTATGTTTTGTGACCCTACACATATTAATAATAGTAAAAGAACATAAGTAATATATAAAATTGTCCTTTCCTCATAATGTCAAACCTTTAGTAGGAATATCGTAATAACCTAGTAAGGTACACTGAATGATAAATGAACTGACTGTGACCGAAAGATAATCGTGTTTGGTCCCCAAGCATTCGGGTCGGCTTTAGGTTAAGGGTAAACGTCAAAACTTAGGCAACTCGTCGAGGGTGAAGTTAACATTTGCGCGTTTAATATTTACTTAAAAATTGCTACGAAACGAGCTGAACTTAATTGACGCACATAATTAAGCTATGGTAATTTTGCGCAGAAATCGCTTCATAATTAACTTGCAGAGATAGTGAAATTGTTGAAAAAGTTTGCGAAAAAGCAACAGAAGTAGATAGGAATAATTAGTGTAATCGTGATTCTTAAAATTAGATTTACATTTGGTAAAGATTTCATACAATTCGTTTCACAAAAGTACATGGCGTCTCCACCGTACGCTATATATTACCTATGATGCATCAAATAACATTTAAAATTTTTGTCGAAAGGAGGAGCATAAAGAAAATAATTATCACTTAGGCCTTATAGTCGAAATAAATAATATATATATATATATATATATATATATATATATATATATATATATATATATAGCATTACTAGTTGATTAAATCTTCGAAAATTAAGAGTGTTTATTGACATATTTAATAATGGTGCTGATGAATTGGTTCTAAAATATAAATTATGATGTATATTTAGAAATATTCTGAATACTTCTAAAGAATATATCATTTTTAAGTTTAAGTTAGTATTTAAAATCACATTGTAATTAAAGTGCATTAATATTTTTATCTATACCAGCTCATTTACTATATTTTATCTTTGTAGTAAGATTTTTGAATTTGTAGCCATAAGATTACGGGTTGAATTTTTTTTTGTTAACGTGATATCAGGTGAAATTAGGTGAAATAGCGGGACATTAGGTAAAATATTGATCTAATTATGATTTTGAGTAAAATTAGTCTTTCGGGGCATCAAAGAATTAAAAATTTGATTACAATTACAAATAAAAATATATCACAATTATAATGAAGAGCCATTAGATTGCCTACTTCTGATTTTTGTTCAATTTATATCAAAATTAATGTTGAAAGTTGTTACATAATTAAGTATATTAATTTCCTAGTTTTTATATTTAATAAAATTTACAATTAACCGATTATATAATTTTTTATTGTTTTAAATACCGTGATATTCAAATTTATATAAAAATGAATATAATCAGAATATATAAATTTGTATGTTAAAAACATAGAATTCATGTAGAAAATGTACGGTATTTGATTTTTTTTCCAGTGTCCATGAACTGACAAATCGTATTCAAATACACGAAGCATAACTATGTCAACGTATTTTGACCTTCATTTCATTCGGCGTTATGTAGACTCGTTGTTGTTTCACGCGATTCTAAAAATATATTTATGTTTAGTAAAAGGGAACCACCGTATTATAATAAAGCTATTTCGTACAATTGAAATATTGTGTCGTGCGCCCATATTATTTTTTGGATCAATATTAACAGTTGTTTAATTCCGTGCTCGTGTAATATTCGCCTAAATGTCCAGGAGTTTGTATAAGATACACAAATTTAACCGTGGTCATTAGCATTAGGTATATATGAATTAGCACGTGAAGGCAAATACATGGAAATATAGCAGTGAATACTGTAGGGATTATTAATAATTTAACATGGCATTTTATTAGAGTTTACTATGTTTTTATCATATTTTATAATATTAATAATTTAATTATTACTAGTATTACTATTACTATTATTAGTATTTTTTTTGAAAACATACTGAATTTCAATATAGTTTATCGAAGTTTTAAATTTTTTAAATGTGTTTATTTTGTGGGTAGATTTGATTGATATAAAAACTTATTTGACAGCTATCAATAATGGCTCTTACAGAATTTCTGTTCTTAGTTGTCTTCTCCCTAAATGTCTTTTATGCATTTGATATATTTTATAGAATCAGTGCAATGTGTAACTTACCTTTAAGTTGCATCTAAAGTTTGCATCAAGAACACGAGTATTTTCCAGAACAAGTGAAATTTATCTCTGCGAGCTTTTGGTGCAGATATCATTGTCTTCTGCAGATAAAGTGCAGAAGACAATGTTCATACATTCGTGACCGAAAGAGTCTTTTGCTCTTAGTTTGCATTCTCTTGTTACTTTTGTGAAACACTCATAATAAAATGCACGTATATTGATTTTGAAATCAGCTAAAGCATACTTTATGAAATTCTTATTTAAAAAATTAATAAATAAAATTTATATTAATTATTTGATAGAGGTTATTATTCTGGAGAATGAGATATTCTCACGAAGTTTTGCATTAATTTGTTCTTAATGTCTTTTTTATCAATATTTTATGCGTAGCTAAAGTATATAATAATTTTTATTAAAAAAACAATTTTTATTAGAATTCCATCAAGATTGTACCTTCTACTTAAGACATTTTAGTACTTCAGAGAAAAAATAGTTACGAAAACAATGAGATTATAAACAGGATTTAAATACTTTTTTAAATTGTATAATATATGTTTTGCTTATAGAATTTATTTTATTGAAGGAAGTAGAAGACTATGAAAATAATATTCCATAAATACTTGATAAATACTGGCTTTACATTACAATAAGATATAAGCATGCGCTTTTTATGGAATTATTTATTAACATAACATATACACACATACAATATAAATATATACATATAAATTAGATATTTTTTATTTGAGAAAATAATGTTATGAAAAAATCTATTTATTTTGATTTTTGATACAGTTTTATTGTATAGTCATGTATACTGTACATTATCATCAGTATTTTATATAAATAAAGCCCTAGTAATAAATTAGTCTCTACATGCACAACTTTTTATATGTGCATTTTGAGATCAATAGTCGAACAAACTAGTTTTAGTAATAGTGAAATCACTGAAATAATTCATTTTTGGTTAATCTTAGTTGTTAACGTAATGTAGTCTTCACTTGTAACTTGTAACGTGTTTATATACAGACTTGCTGGTGCTAATACAATTTTAATTAGATGCTACAGTTAGTCGTGGCCTTAATGAAAATACGATGCCGTACTCATAAATTTTCAACGTATTAACATATCATTGAACATGCGAGGAGGTAAGACCGCGAGGCGCATTGCGGTACATTACTCTTTGAGCTTTTAAGAAACAACACTCGATACTTATCGGCCTCAATCTGTAATGAGATTCACACATGCACTTTTAATCGAAGTATTTATTAATGCAATGATTAATTTAGATTTATACATTGTCAACACAAGGTGAACAACTAGAATTCCAGATCTTCTCGATTTTGGTTGGAATAGTAATCAGAATTTTGTATAAATCATTTGTTTACATATGACTATTTGCTACCCAATAGTTGTTCTAATTGAATTTTGATATCTCTTCATTAGAGAGCAATCTAATGGTTGCCTCTTAGTGCTTGTGATGATTTTTTCATGTTAGAAACTTCAAGGGCTATTTTTATTTATAAACATTTATATAATCTACTATGTTCAAGTGAAAATGGATGTAATCATAATTTCAGCTCCTTGTAGCAATATTATTTAATATGCCATTATGTATCTTAAGGTTATTAAATAGTTTACTGTTTGTCATTAATGTTTTAAACAGACAATAATATATCAATAAAGTTGAGTTGAGCAGATTGTTATAACGAATAATGTTATTGGAGAAGTTACTATATCATGGACATTATTGAACAGGCCATTAAGTAGATCTATTACATGTATTTATATGATTTCTTTAATAGTTTTTATTTAATTATTTATTACAGTTCTTTTTTCTTCTTTGATAGTTTGATGCTATTTGTCATAAAATATGCTATCGGTTATAACAATAAAATAGGATACTAAATTGTTCTCTAGCTCACATTAACCAAAGTTCACAATTTTAACCATATATAAATAAAAAAAATACTTGATGGTTTAAAAACTATTTGTTGCTATATTCAAAACTTCACAACTAGTAAAGTCACCAACAATATGTAAATTTATTATAATTTATGTATGCTCGGATATATCTGGAAGACATTTTAAATTAAATCAGTTTTCATAATTACTTTGATCCAACTTTCCATTGAACAACATCCATTTTACTCTCTAGAATTCAAAATTAGAGATACTGAATATGTAACTTAATTTTGAACCGCAGATAGTTTTCTATTCAAATTATAATATTCAAATTGACTATTGAATATTTGAAATAAAAGTTATGCATTTAATTATCCATTTCTATGGATAGCGAAGCAAATTTTTATCATGCTTAAATAACATATTTACTTTGTCTAATTTTTATGTTCTATTTTGTTCCAACGCTCGGCCGCAATATTTACTTTTTCCATTTAAAGTTTTATAACAGCATTAATATGGATTTATTCATGGCAATAAATTTTGCACTGTCCGAGTTATTTTCCATGAGTTTGTATCTTTTCTAGTAAAAATATTTTCAACCTGTTATTCTATGATGGTGGCTTTGTTTTGTGCCGCATATGTGCTTATATAACATATTGCCATTTTAAATAAAAAAATCCAATTATTATTTGCACACAGGAAGCATAGAATTTTTTTTATCAAGGAGAACATATCAAAGGTTTCTTGAATCTTAAAACGTTAGTTAACTATGTATTTTTTTACTTTACATATACATTTTTTATGCCAAAATATTTTTTAGTCTGCTATTATATTTATTCGAAGTGATAGTATTGACCTTTAGTATGGTGAAAAAATTTAGATAAAAAAAATCTCACGTTGTTTGCTAATTATGAGCTTTTA
>NW_020537637.1:0-34750 GCF_003426905.1 Ctenocephalides felis
GAGCTTTAAGAACCTAGTTTTTTTTATAAATCAATCAATGCATTCGTATTCACTTTACGTAATATAGAATCATTGATCATTACTTCAGTAATATTTAGCATAATAGTAACATTTTCTTTTCTTTCAAGAAATTTACCTAAAGACACATCATTTGTCTGATGCATTATGTCAGCAACAGTAATTCCGCCTCACCGCGCATTTTCCTGACGATGCAACTTATTCTTCCTTAACTCATTTCACATGTCGCATATGCCAAGAATAAATTTATAAAACGTATTTTCTGAACAAAATAATTTTATGATGATGAGATTGTTATTACATACCAAGTAGTTCAGTCTTAACATCTAGAATATCAACTTCCACATGGCATATAAATCTAAAAATCTTCGAGCTAAAGTATTGCCGATGTAATATAAGCTTCTCTAGTAATTGCATGTAATATTAGAATTTTCACTTCAGTTGTGATGAAACTCGAATACTTCAGTGAAGATGTGATAAGATATTTTCAAGGATTTTGCCGATGGCCTGGAGACAGCTTTGGAAAATGAAATGAAAGAAGCAAACTTTTGAGGAAGATTACGTCTAATTTTAATTATTAATGAGTCAAGTTGAGATAACGAACATTCAAAAGCCGATAAGTTTGTTTAATTAAGAGAAAAGTATAGAAGAATAATAATGATATTTTATTTTAATTTATTTCATTTGCAATATGTATTACTCTATTTTTATGTTGTCAAATACCTATGTAGGTTTTCCCAAGACTATACTTCAAATCGTGTCATTATATAATAAATTTTTAAAGTAATTATTTTTTAATGCCAAATGCCGAATAAAATTATATTTGCACTGACACTAAGTTTCTATCAAACAGAGGAAGACATAAAGTGGCCATCAGGTCTGATAACATTACATCACGAAGACAATTTCCTTAATTTAGATTGCTTGTCATCGGATTGTGGGACAAGCACACAATGCGCAAAATCTTCTCAACTATACCTACTATACCATGGAAAAAATATCCAAAGTATTGCCGAACAAAAAAAGACAAGGATCTAATTTTACTTTACACAACCTAAATGTTTGATGAACCGTGGTCAAAATGACTTTTAGAAATTGTTTTGGGATATAATAAAGGATATTGCCCTCTTTGGGTACTGGCTATAATCGTGTTAAAATACAATTTTATGTTTTTTTAAAGAATCATATTAAACTTGTGATTGTGTGAAAACATTTGATCAATTGTGCATTGTGTATATGTCCATACAATTAAATTATAGAATGTCAAATAATCAGCACATTTCCGCGCCAATAGATAAAATGCTTTTTCATTGATTCATTCTCGATTCATTTTCAACATTCAAATCGGGTGATCCGTGCGCCCAAAATCATAGACGAAAAAATGTATCCAAGCATAAATATACACACACGCATTCATCAATTTTTACTAAAGTATTCCAAAATATTCGGAAAACTTTGAAGCATAAAGCTATGCAGAATAATCCATTTTCGATTTTTTTGCGATTACTATTATTAACTTACCCTACAGGTAATTAATAATTGTAATAAATTACGGGTAATAATAATTGTATTATTTAAGAATACTTCTGATAATAACACACTATTGTATGTCTGTACTTCCAAAAAATTGAGCGTCTTTAATATCTACTTAGTAAAAATTCAACAAGATATTAAAACATTTATTAAATATATTAAAAAAATAATAACATTTTTTGTTAAAGAAATCTCCAGGAGTATTTACCAACAATAATTAGTAAATCCTTCTTTTTGCCAAATAAAATAAGCTAATTTTCTTTTCACATACATGAAAGCTGTTAAATAAATTGTACTTATTACTAGATAGAACATGTTGAATAACGAAAATATTTGAATAGAGTTTGCAAATCTACTACTAGAGAGCGAATTACAGAGTAAAACTTGTTACAATATGTTGAAGCAAATGGAGCAGGTGCTGAACTTTTAATACCTGTATATATCAGAATATTCAAATGCAAATTGGTTTAATGCAGAATCAAAGTTCATTCAACGTATAATTTTTCTTCACTGCGCCGTGTATTTTCTACCGAATAAAATATGAAAATATTTATAATCATATGCAAATATAGAATATTTAAAAGTTGTATAATTTGCATGATACAGTTCACTGAACATATTTAACATGAGAAATTCATTATCGATATTTTGAATAAATTAAGTCATAATAATAAATATTTATGGTAATTATCTTGTTTTTGGATAAACATAAAATTATATAATTGAATTATAATGCTGCGAATAAGATCGTGTAGATATTTTATGTGATATCACAAATATTAAATATGAAATAAATCACAATCTTCTACTTCAAAATAAATTTACGTTGATAAAAGCAGAACATCAAACCAAAGTGGAAATTTCCATTTTACTTGTCTCGCATATTTGAATAATTAACCCCAGGACGGCTGTGACAAGTATAAACATAATTAAAAAATAATAGGCATTAAGGTGACCATATTTTTCTAAGTCAAAACCAGTCAAATAACGGTTCATTTGAATCTATTTTCATAAGAATTGCGGACTTTTAGTAAGAACTTTATTATTCGATTATATGCAATACTTTTTTATCTATGATATTATCTCTTATATTGATCTACATATTTTTCGCGCTTTTGAGCCTTGTATAATATTCTATTCAACCTTATTCATAAATGATTTGAAAAAAGTAGTACTTGTTCGTTTGGTTTCATAATTCTTAATCTGTTAATTTTTGAAAAATCGGGACAATCCGGATAAAAGATCTAAATCTGATACAAATAATGCTTTTAAAAAAAAACGGGACACAGGGTGAAAATCCGGGACTGACCCGACCAAACCGGAACGTTACCTTAATGTAACACAATATAACATAATCATTTAAATAAAGCTTCTGAAGGTAATGCATTAATATATAACAAAACATATTTTTTTGAATAAAATTAAGAAATAAACTGATCGGGTGATGATGCCGGTTATGAGATATTTCTTTTCTTGTATTGCTTTTTCCTTTCCCTTTCTATTTAGTATTTTGTCTTAGTTCAGTTAAATTGTTCTTTACATGTTTTGCCTTTCAAGCAAAAAATGTGAAACACATATCACAACAGTACCCATAAATTTTGTCACAACCGTACCCAACGCACATTTACAAATACACATATAAATCACCACTATGACTGAGTTAGGTTATCTACGCAAAAAGTAATAGCTGATGATGATTAATCACTGATGTTCAATTTACAACAAAATAATAGACAAAATAATTTATCTGTAGGCAAGTAACAGTTGTTAATAAAACAAATCCAACAGAAAAGCTTACTTTTGACTCCTTATAAGCAATGCGGTCTATACATCATATTTTAATGGAAACTTGTAACAAACATACTATATCTTTCTTTCTTTGGACTCTATCTAATTCGTACTCTGGCACAACCGTACCCAGTCTGCCCTACTGCTTTTGATGTAATAAGTCAAATAATTAAAACTAATATTTTTCATGTTAAAAGTTTTGATTATAACCATATATGAATATTTAGAATATAGAAACAACATAAATAAACTATGCAAAGAGTTTTTTACAATATGTATAAAATAAATTACTTTATCTCATTTGTGCAAAAGGATATGTAAATTAGAATTGGTTGTAATATTTATGAATCAATAATACATATGTGCTAGAAAAAGCCCAACTCATCGAGATAACTAGTGGGACGCATGGCATCGTGCCTTAAGGCAAATTGCTGGAAGTTCGAAGAATAAAAATAATCAGTCAACAAAAATGTCTATGAATAAATATTATAAAAACTAAAATTTTCATTATTTGCTCCTTGTTTGACAAAATGTGAAAACTTATTACATTAGACGACGTTGTTTATATTTGTTTGAATGAAATATATAAACAAAATCTAATTAAGCGGACTTATTGTTAGAATGAACATATTTTATTTCAAATTTCGTTCGTAAAATATACGCACTGAGTTAACAATTTGAAATAGTTCATATAGTATCAACTGTACAAACATAAAAAGTATTACATTTTTTTAATTATTACAGACGTGGGATTCAAAACCGATCAATTTTGGATGTCTAGGATCTAATCGGAATTTCTGCACTTTTTGCTCCGTATCTTCGAAACGGCTGGACCTGCCTATACCATAAACTAATCAGTAGGTCTCCACATCAATCCGAATCGAATGTTTTTTGAATCATTAAAATCGGCCGATTTGTTCTCTCAGAGCCTGCCATTTTTCGCACTTTTTGCTCCGTATCTTCGAAACGGCTAAACTTGCCTTCGATAAAAACTAATCAGCACGTCTCCTTATCAATACGAATCGAATGTTTTTTGAATTATCCAAATCGCTCGATTGGTGTTTCCGAAATCACACACACACAAATACATCCATTTTTAATAAGGTATGCCAAAATATTCAAAAACCTGTGAAACGTGAGGATATATAAATATTTTCATTTCCAATATTTTTGCCATTACTATAACTCACCCTTCGGGAAGTTATTTGACATGGGCTTATACTGCCCTCATAGTATGTTCATCCGGATATAAATATTATTCATCGTAATTCAAAACACACAAAAGGTGAACACATTTTAATTAAGAGTATTGCCAGTTATATTCCATTCATTTCATTCTAAAGAATGGACAATTCCATCAAACCCTTTTCGTAACAACACCCAAAAATAACCCAGCTGAAGTGAATTCATAACACTTTCCATGTCCTTTCATCGGTGAAAGATATCGCAATAAATACCCGGTTTATTGAAAGCGTTGTTACGTAACATCGAAATAGCATCAGCGTCGTCCTGATTCGTACAGAATGTGACGAAATGCGATGGAATGTTAACATAATTTCCGTGTCAGTCACTCGAAAGGGTTGCGCACGACAGAAATCAGGAATTGGATGATATGTACTTCCGTTAAGTTTCGCACTGTTGACTTTTAGTTGAAATATCCGATAAAGCAATTTGACACGCACGAATTTATTTTGTCTAACAAAATACAACATTTTAACAAGTGCGTATCATTAAATCTAGATTGAATTGCATGGGTCCATGCACAATGATGACGGGCTATGAGTACAATTTTGAAAACAGTATTAATAAAACTGTAATGCACGTGGCCCAATTAGGTATATTTCTTCATTTTGATTCTATATCAGAACTTTTCTTAATTATATATTTTGTTTGTCATATTCTTGACCCAAAATTGAATTACAAATATATTTTAATTAAACTATTTATCAAATAATTTAATAGTCATAATATATATTAGATGTTGTATGTGTATTTAATTAATGCCTGAGAGTCCTTTGACTTCCCTTGTTTTAACAAAATGAGCGAAAAACCATGGACCATGTCCATGACTTTTTCACGAGATTGAAGTAAGTGAACTTTTTTTTGGTTTATTTTTCATAGCAAACTGTCCATAGTAAATTCAGCTATATATTATTACAGATATATATTATTTGACTGCGTGAGAAGGATCGCTATCCTGCGATAGCGCCTTCTTAGATGTTATGTTATATTTTGTAGTAAATCATTGCAGATTCTTTTTTTGGGACGCTTTGGTGGTGAAGGCTTGAGCAGATCACACGCTAATTCGTTTGGATGACAACTTAGACGAGCTTTGTATCTGGAGCAGTAAAGACTAATTTATTTGAACAATGTTTTTATTTTTTACATGTTTTTGACGAAATTGAAGTGAGTGACAAATGTTGCCAGATTGTCACTATATAGGGTAGAGTTCCACCATTGATATCTCAAAAACAAATAAAGTTAGTATTTGTCAACAATAATACTTGAAAATAGAGGGAAAAATATTTATAAATAGGCATTACCTGATTCTTACAACTTCGCTATCAGGAGATAAATGGTTATGTTTGAACATCCACAACAAAAGTATTTTTTTTCGCTGTTAGTTTTTTTTGGTTGTGAGCACTGTTGTTTAGTTTGCAAGACCTTGATATAATTTTGATGTATGTATTATTTAATTAGTAAGTTTTATAAGATGTATTATTAGTTTTAAGACTCAACTGTTTTTTTTACATAACCTCTATTAAAGCTTACATATGAGTAAGGTGAAAACGACCAATTAAACCTTTACCCAGGCAATTATGTAAACACGAAAAGTAAATAAAAAAGTAAATTAAGTTAAAAAGCAATTTTACAAAAGAGAAATTAAATAAATAGTTATTCCAACTCTGCTGATAAATATTTCTGACAAAACACCAGATCGAGGTTATATACAGTGTTCTCAGTAAAAATGCAACCATAAAAATAGTAGCTAATATTTTGTAAAATCAATTTAAAATTAAAAATTAAACATTGGAACTAATTGTCCCCTGATTGTCCCTTTTTTCCACTCCTATCAGGTGACAATTTTTTAAAAACAGAAAAAAACACATTTCTACAATTAAGAATTAAGGATGTTTTACTGAACATAGTCACATAGTTGTTTGTTTAATATGTGTCAATAATTTTGATATAATTGGTTTGATTCAAACTGTATATATATATATATATATATATATATATATATATATATATTAATTTATCGGTGTTCTATGAACTACTGTGATGTATTATTTACTATCAAGCTCGTTATTATAAGGCAAACTAATGGCAATTAATATGTAACATATTGAAGAAGCCCCCGAAAGATATTTGTAATATGAAACATATGAGGGTGTGTTCATTAGTTATTATATATTCAAGTAAAAACAAGGCTTCAGTGGATTTGAAACGAAGAGTTTGCAAGTTTTACCATTGCACTACGAATGCCCTTTATAAAGACATGAAATATATTAAATAAGATATAAATTTGCAATATATAATATTTCCATTGAAAATATGTGAATAAATTGCACCCTCACTCATAGCGTAAAACGGACAAAAGAAAATTAATTATCGTAAGTTATCATAAAACTATAAATACTGAAGTATGAAGTATTTATAGTTACTCTGGGTTTATGATTATAGAACAGTTGAACGCTAAAGAATATAAATACAGATAATCAAAACAGATCAAATTAATCGATTTAAACATTAATAATGGAAAACCAGTACGTAAGTTTAGAAATACATTTTTTTATCCATGGTACTGAGCATGATATGTAAATTATAATTCCAAATTAGTTTAAATTTGTATTGTTCATTTAACGTATTGAATATATATTGAGAATATTGTATCATCAACTAAAAAAAATTAACGCTTTAGTAGAATCAGAAATATAGTGCAGTCCTTGTGAATTATATCCTTTCACTTTACTTCAACTGGTTTAATAATAAAAACTGTGATGTTATTTATGTGCCCCGTCAACCATTGTAATGTTTCGCTAAAAACCAATATAACGAACGCATATAGAATTTCTACATCCCCCGCTAGCGTGATGTCAAAACTAGGTCAGTGGGTCGATACAGCGGTAGGCCGGGGCTCGCACATCCAGCCCGAACATTCTAACATCTCGTTCAAGGTCAGGCTATTCACGGCGACCTCAACACGGCCTCGACAAAACCTCGAAAACGTGCCTTAACCTCTATCTCTATCAAGTGTCGCCACACCATTCCGATCAGGCCGACGGCAGTAAAGCATCCGACCGAGTTTTTAACTCTCAACCACAATAGAGCAGAGCAAAATTATAGAGCACGGAAAACGCTAAACTTGAAGCATTCATCATACACATACCGGAGGTTTAGAGGGATTTTCAAAGGTTTTACTACGATAGGGATTTTCAAATATTTGAAAGGTTTGGAGCAATGACATCTAGACACTTTTCAACGGACAAATGAATGATGTGAGGTAAATATTTGCACTTGTTTTACCTTTATCATCACACTGGCTAAATTATCTAACTTATTTTTATATTATTAAGAGTAATCAGAATTTCACGAGTCTTATAAGACATTGAGAAGTCTTCATAATTGGCTTTTCAGGTTGCGACTAATTATTGAATTTATCATTAAAAATTATAATACTGATGACTTCTTACTGAAATAGCGGGGAAAAGCTATTTTCAATATATTTTCTAATATATCGCAATTTATACTTTCAAGTATAAATTGCTATTACACTATTGCTTGACATCACGCAGTCCGAGGCGGGTATCGAACCAGGAACTTTCAGATAGGAAAATACAGCTTTAATCATTAAGCCACAGAAAGCTTATCACTAAAATTTAATGACTGAGTTTAAAATAAATTTAACAATATTTTAAAAAGAATGAGCTGAAAACACTTAGAAATGTTTACATTAAAAAAACATACCGCATGAATCTATCTGGGAATATATTTCTAATGTTATCATTATATGAAATGTATATATTTTTAAACTGAACTGTAAAATTAAAATTTATATTCAAAGTAAAAAGTTTTGTAAATTTTAGAAAATGTTGAAACATTTTTTTTCTGAATATTTTAATTTATTATTTTTCTATGAGTGAACTTTGAAATTAAAAAAAATGGTACAGAACCCTATCAATAGACGTCAAATGTATTTTAAATCATTCAAATCAGTTAAATCATACGCCCAAAATCGTAGACGAAAAATTGTATCCAAACACACTTACACACACACATACATCAATTTTGTCTAAGGTATGCCAAAATGTTCAGAAACCTTTGAAACGTAAAGATATGCAAACAAAAAATATTTTTGATTTTTTTGCGCTTACTACATATAACTTATCGCATGGGAAGTTAATTATCATAAAATTATAGGAAATAGCAGTAGTTACTAATTTATCCTTTTTCAAATTACTAATGCTTAATTTAAAGACTTGTATAAAGGCAATATTAATTTTCTTATAGAGTATATGCATGTATCTTATAAAATAAAATGTAATTAAATTTGCATTATTATGACAAAAATATTGTACAAATTCATTTAGAAATGTTTATAAAAACAAATTATTGTTTGTGTTTTAATGAATAAAATACTGTGTCGAAACCGACAAAATATTCTAATCAGCTGATTCGATACTAAATTGAAAGCAGTTGAAACAAATTACTCATTTGGCATTTGATAACTTGAAAAATGATGCAAATATATTCAGAAGATTGCATTGTAAGATTCACAAAATATTTAAATATATAGAAACTATTGTTAAAGTATTTAATTTGTATGTTATACATAAAAAATCTTACAATTTCTCCATACCACATCAATGCGACATGAAAGTAATCCAAGTATAAAAAGCATTAGGCGCATTATTAACAATATTTCTCAAGTTGCGACAACCATAATAACATAAATTTATTGAAGAAATTTTGGAAAGAAACGATATTGATAAATTAATATATTCCTGTTTTTATTCAAATAATAACTGTAAAGACAAGTTTAAAACTAATAAAAGTAAATAACATTTCATAAAAATAAAATGAGATGAAGAAATTAACAAGATTATAAAAGATTCACTGTATCGTAGGCTTGAGGGGCGCTTAGCTTTGCGGTATGAAACGAGGCAGTAAATACTTGTGAAAAAAGTTTGAATTTGATTAAAATTATAATTTTATATGCAAAATGTATAGAGTAAACCAGATTTAGTAATCGCTTTAGCTTTAACTGTTTGAGTAAGTAAGTAAATTTGAAACTTACTGACAGTGAAGGAAAAATTCTACAACAAAACGTAAAAAAGACTATTAAATCCAATTTAAATTTACAACTTAGGCAGTTGTTGTGAAAATATTCCATATTGATACGAAATCCAAAATTTAGTAGTATATGTTTACATATACACCCAATAGATTCTCCGTTAAAGTATCTATTATAATCAAATTATATTGTTAATAATCTGTTCGTTTATTATCTAACAGATTCCATAAAATTGAATTAAAAAATTGTTGATAACTATTTTTATTGTATCAAGTTAAAAGCTAGTATTTGATTTTAGTATGCCCGCATGATCACATTTTGCTTTCGCAATTAAATTTTGATTATGCAAACCCTTATGATTAATTATCCGGAAGCTCCCTTCTACCTAATAATATATAAACAGACGCAAATGCGATTAATTAAACATATCGTTCGTTGCCCTTGTACCAATGTATCCCAAAGGTAATCATCACAAATTTTATAAGATTTTTATACAACCTAGTTGAAATACACAATATTGTTTTAAATTTTATGATTTGTTTGTGTTTCCTTGTGCTTTCCTTTTCCTCGTTATATATGTTTTTTCCTATGTTATGTATATCTTTGGTTAAATTTTAAAGTTAATGTTAATATTTTTTAAAAATTGCATTTAGTGTGTAAAACAAAAACAAATTATAATTTTGGTTTATTAAATAATAATTCACACAATCAGTGTCAAAGCCTATGAATAAAAAATTAAACTTTAATTAAAATACTATAGGGTAAGTTATATGGCCATGGCAAAAAATGTTTTAAGGTCTCCTGAACAATTTGGCATACCTCTCAAAAGAATGAAAGTATGTTCAAATACAAATTTTCTACCACAATTTCGAGAGCTCAGATCAACCGTCTTGAATGGTTCCAACAACATTCAATTCGTATTGATGGTGAGACGTGCTGATTAGTTTTTGACAACGGCAGGTCCAACCGTTCAAAGACCAGTGGCAAAAAGTGCAAAAAATGGCAATTTAGTTTTTAAGAGAACGGAGTGTTCGATTTGAATAATTTTTCAAAGCATTTCACTTGTATTGACTGAATGAGAAATTGACTGAATTTTTAGGAAGCCTTGTCTATTGATTTCGGAGATCCAACAAAAATAATTAAAAAATGCTATTTGGCGGTTCAAATGATCATTAGACATATGCACATCAAATTATCAGATATTTTATAGAGATTTTAATAATAAGAACTAATTTTGTTTACATGTATATGGGTTCTGTACCAATGTACATTCGTTAGACCGGAATACGGCGCTTACACCCTTCGATATTTTATCTCTAAAACAGCTACGTAGCGCAATTTGCTTTAAAAAAAAGGCAAGTTTTTTTTTAAAAAAAATAATTTTTGATGCGGAAAGTTACAGCAATTGGCCCTAAGGTACAATGCCATGCACCCTGGAGATCTAAGGCAGTCCACGCATTGTAAGGTCTACGCAAGCACAACTAGTTTTAATTTTATTTACTATTTTTTTTAACTTTGTTTCTGTAAATTTAATATTATTTGCTTTCAAAATAATTATAAAACAACTCAAAGATGAAATCCATTAATAAGCTTGCCGAAATTTACAACTTCGTGATTTGCTTAATCACCAAACCATCCATCAAAATTCGGATGCTAAATTGATTAAAATTTATTCGCAGAACCAAACTTTGCCAGAAATAACCCTCGCACAATATCTGAAGAAGGGAAATATGCGGCCAGCGTGATATTATTGTTCGCGCCATAAGTAGGGCGGCGCGCAACGCCGACCTAACGGGATTTTTCCCCATGTTTTCCCTCTTCTATGCAATGACCTTCAAACCGAAAGCTCGCAAGGATGAAATCCCAAATCGTTTCGATTTATATGAGGACACAGCCTCCTCTTATGTCTATATACAAAAGGAATATAAAGCACGTAGTAAATAATTTGAAATTGCCGAATAAACACTTCGACGATTCTTTGAAACGTAAAGATATGCAAACAAAAAATATTTTTGATTTTTTTGCGCTTACTACATATAACTTATCGCATGGGAAGTTAATTATCATAAAATTATAGGAAATAGCAGTAGTTACTAATTTATCCTTTTTCAAATTACTAATGCTTAATTCAAAGACTTGTATAAAGGCAATATTAATTTTCTTATAGAGTATATGCATGTATCTTATAAAATAAAATGTAATTAAATTTGCATTATTATGACAAAAATATTGTACAAATGTCATTTAGAAATGTTTATAAAAACAAATTATTGTTTGTGTTTTAATGAATAAAATACTGTGTCGAAACCGACAAAATATTCTAATCAGCTGATTCGATACTAAATTGAAAGCAGTTGAAACAAATTACTCATTTGGCATTTGATAACTTGAAAAATGATGCAAATATATTCAGAAGATTGCATTGTAAGATTCACAAAATATTTAAATATATAGAAACTATTGTTAAAGTATTTAATTTGTATGTTATACATAAAAAATCTTACAATTTCTCCACACCACATCAATGCGACATGAAAGTAATCCAAGTATAAAAAGCATTAGGCGCATTATTAACAATATTTCTCAAGTTGCGACAACCATAATAACATAAATTTATTGAAGAAATTTTGGAAAGAAACGATATTGATAAATTAATATATTCCTGTTTTTATTCAAATAATAACTGTAAAGACAAGTTTAAAACTAATAAAAGTAAATAACATTTCATAAAAATAAAATGAGATGAAGAAATTAACAAGATTATAAAAGATTCACTGTATCGTAGGCTTGAGGGGCGCTTAGCTTTGCGGTATGAAACGAGGCAGTAAATACTTGTGAAAAAAGTTTGAATTTGATTAAAATTATAATTTTATATGCGAAAATGTATAGAGTAAACCAGATTTAGTAATCGCTTTAGCTTTAACTGTTTGAGTAAGTAAGTAAATTTGAAACTTACTGACAGTGAAGGAAAAATTCTACAACAAAACGTAAAAAAGACTATTAAATCCAATTTAAATTTACAACTTAGGCAGTTGTTGTGAAAATATTCCATATTGATACGAAATCCAAAATTTAGTAGTATATGTTTACATATACACCCAATAGATTCTCCGTTAAAGTATCTATTATAATCAAATTATATTGTTAATAATCTGTTCGTTTATTATCTAACAGATTCCATAAAATTGAATTAAAAATTGTTGATAACTATTTTTATTGTATCAAGTTAAAAGCTAGTATTTGATTTTAGTATGCCCGCATGATCACATTTTGCTTTCGCAATTAAATTTTGATTATGCAAACCCTTATGATTAATTATCCGGAAGCTCCCTTCTACCTAATAATATATAAACAGACGCAAATGCGATTAATTAAACATATCGTTCGTTGCCCTTGTACCAATGTATCCCAAAGGTAATCATCACAAATTTTATAAGATTTTTATACAACCTAGTTGAAATACACAATATTGTTTTAAATTTTATGATTTGTTTGTGTTTCCTTGTGCTTTCCTTTTCCTCGTTATATATGTTTTTTCCTATGTTATGTATATCTTTGGTTAAATTTTAAAGTTAATGTTAATATTTTTTAAAAATTGCATTTAGTGTGTAAAACAAAAACAAATTATAATTTTGGTTTATTAAATAATAATTCACACAATCAGTGTCAAAGCCTATGAATAAAAAATTAAACTTTAATTAAAATACTATAGGGTAAGTTATATGGCCATGGCAAAAAATGTTTTAAGGTCTCCTGAACAATTTGGCATACCTCTCAAAAGAATGAAAGTATGTTCAAATACAAATTTTCTACCACAATTTCGAGAGCTCAGATCAACCGTCTTGAATGGTTCCAACAACATTCAATTCGTATTGATGGTGAGACGTGCTGATTAGTTTTTGACAACGGCAGGTCCAACCGTTCAAAGACCAGTGGCAAAAAGTGCAAAAAATGGCAATTTAGTTTTTAAGAGAACGGAGTGTTCGATTTGAATAATTTTTCAAAGCATTTCACTTGTATTGACTGAATGAGAAATTGACTGAATTTTTAGGAAGCCTTGTCTATTGATTTCGGAGATCCAACAAAAATAATTAAAAAATGCTATTTGGCGGTTCAAATGATCATTAGACATATGCACATCAAATTATCAGATATTTTATAGAGATTTTAATAATAAGAACTAATTTTGTTTACATGTATATGGGTTCTGTACCAATGTACATTCGTTAGACCGGAATACGGCGCTTACACCCTTCGATATTTTATCTCTAAAACAGCTACGTAGCGCAATTTGCTTTAAAAAAAAGGCAAGTTTTTTTTTAAAAAAAATAATTTTTGATGCGGAAAGTTACAGCAATTGGCCCTAAGGTACAATGCCATGCACCCTGGAGATCTAAGGCAGTCCACGCATTGTAAGGTCTACGCAAGCACAACTAGTTTTAATTTTATTTACTATTTTTTTTAACTTTGTTTCTGTAAATTTAATATTATTTGCTTTCAAAATAATTATAAAACAACTCAAAGATGAAATCCATTAATAAGCTTGCCGAAATTTACAACTTCGTGATTTGCTTAATCACCAAACCATCCATCAAAATTCGGATGCTAAATTGATTAAAATTTATTCGCAGAACCAAACTTTGCCAGAAATAACCCTCGCACAATATCTGAAGAAGGGAAATATGCGGCCGCTTGATATTATTGTTCGCGCCATAAGTAGGGCGGCGCGCAACGCCGACCTAACGGGATTTTTCCCCATGTTTTCCCTCTTCTATGCAATGACCTTCAAACCGAAAGCTCGCAAGGATGAAATCCCAAATCGTTTCGATTTATATGAGGACACAGCCTCCTCTTATGTCTATATACAAAAGGAATATAAAGCACGTAGTAAATAATTTGAAATTGCCGAATAAACACTTCGACGATTCTGACGAAGCGTTTTGTTTTTTAAATAGAAGATAAATGGGAAAACATTATTGACCTAAATTATTGACCTTAAAATAAACTGTTGCTTGTTTTCTGGAGAGAATCAAATTCAATTATTAGTATCACGATTGTATTTTTATATATTCTAAGCTTTCGATAAAAATGTATTAAATATGGAAAAGGTTAATGATACATAATTTGCAGTTCCGAATAAAGAAAATTCAAAAATATAACACGTAAGGCGAGCATTTATGTTTATTCATTTTCTATATTTCTAAGATTCTATCTTTCAATAATACTAAATCTTGAATTGTTATTGAAAATTAAAAAATGTATAAGTTTATTAATATATAGGTAATATAATAATATATTTATAAATCCAAATAATTTTTTTATGAATTCTACCATAAAATTTTACTGACCAAAGTATTGGACTTCTGAGGACATTTTTGGTGTTTCACCAGCTTCTAACTATTATTTGATCATTTTAAACTATTATTTTAAAGGTTTGAGGAAAGAAGCTTGAAGATCTACGGGTATAAAGGTCCATCAGCATGATCGCAAAAACAAGAACAACATATTATTTTTAAAACAATACTATTTTAAAGTAGAGGGAAATATGTGTAACCGGCCATCAGCTTAATTTGTGGAAAGTCGCTATAAAGAGTAATTCATCAATATTCATGGCAAAAGTTTTTTTGAGTTTATTTTATAAGATATATTGTTATTTTAAAGATAGAGTCAACAGTTTTTAACTAACTTTATAAAAACTGATAAGTGGTTGTGGTAAAGAGGACCAACTAAACTCTTAGAGGTGTAAGCAATAAGAAAATAGTAAATAAAAAGTAAATTAAGTTTAAAAACTTGCTAAAGATAAATTATATTAATAGTTATTCCTACTCTGCTTATGAATATTTCTGACAAAGTAGCCAATCAAGGTTATATGAAATGAGGACTTTGAAGAAAAAAATTCCATAAAAATTATATTTCGTATTGGCTCAATAATGTAGCCATCATTTAGTAAATTCTCTTGAAAATAAAAAATAAGACATGGATTAGTTGACACACTACCTGTCTCATTTTAGTAAAAAATAGACATAAATGTTAGAAAGTTGCAAAAACAATTCTATAATTAGAAAGTAATTGAAAATTTTACTGAATATATTTTGTTTTGTTATTTTGAAATATTTCCTTTAGCTTAGACAGAAAAATTGTTGGAGGAGAGTGCCGCTCTACTCTATTATTATTAATTTCAAAGTAAATTACTATTTTATTTAAGTTTAAAAATGATGAGTGAGTTAATAATATATAAGTGTATAAATCATTTAAACGAAAATTATTTACAGCCTTACAATTAGTAACGATCTATAAACCAATTTGTATACTGTGATTCAGTGAAAACAAGTATCAATGATGGTATACTGGTTTATTATTCTCGGAATTGTTTTGTAAACTAACGCTGCGAAACAAATCCATCCCAAAATATTCTATACCTTTTATGTAGTATCTAAAACAGACATATATCTAAACAGTGAATAGACCATTGTTTTCTGACAAACAATGAAAATCAATTTAGACGACAAAACATGACGTCAAAAACGCGTTTCATGTTCAATGAATGAACAAAGTTTAGATGTACGTGATGCAACCGTAACAGAATAAACGAAAGACAAGACGAGAATTTGATAAATTATAAATAATGTCTGGAGGTAAAACCTGCAGTTTTGTTCATTTTGAACGAAAAAGATCGGTAGAAAACAACCCGCACGTGCAAATAGGCGACTAGATCTTTTCTGTCAGAATAAATTACGTTTCAGATTGTATTTATAGCCTTGTTTGTGTCTAAACGAACAATATACAATTCTGCGCGGAATGTTATTGTTATTTCTGAACTGTTGGAGATGATCGAATTTTTATCAAATATTTATATCTTGGCTGGAAAAAACGTATTGTGACGTGTCATAAAATAGATAAAAATAGAGTTTGAAAATTTTAAACACCCCTATACCGAATAGAAGATTATTTAAGTTTGATGGTTTTCAAGTACATATGTCATTCAATTGTGTTTACCAATACATTCGTTAATAACACTGTAAAACTATATAAATTAGTAGAGTAGGGCGGGACATAAAGGTCCAATTTGATTTTAAGTAATCATACTGTCTAAACCAAATGAACTACATCACAAAACATAACGCGTATCAAACAAGTAACTATCAAATTATGAAATTCCCAGATGATTCCTAATTATAAAAATATGTTTTTCACTACTTTTGTTAAGATTTGTGATCTGTGTTTTTTCAACCCATAGACTGGGTAAAAAGGTGTAGGTCCGTTTTGTGTTGTGTGAGTAAAAAAGTTTAGCAGTGATCTGTTGAATCTAAATTAAAAATAACCAATTAATTAATTAATTAAACTACGCTTGAATTTATTATATATCAATCTGAAAACAATCATTAATTTTTGTGTAAAAGTTTTTATAAGAATTATTGTATAGTTATAATAAATATTTTTAAAAAATATACGAATATAGAGAGTTCTCTACAATTGATATAAAATACATGTTCAAAGTAACGAATGCATGTTCAAAGTTCGAATAGCAATTTTGTGCTTTAAACACACTTTAAAAAATGATTTATTTATTTTTCACTAGACTTGAAAAGCTATTATTGGAAATTGTTAATTATGAATTGCTATATATTTACTTTATTTGCATTTAATGATTACTCCACAGAATAAAAAGTATTATAAGCTTTGTACTCCATCAAATAAGAATTAAAATTATTTATTTTACCCCAATTAATTCTATGCCCCAATTAATTACAATATTGTTGTATTTTTAATTGCATAACAGTTGTGAATGGGTTTTTAGAATGAATACTGCAACAGTGTTCAATTAAACTAATTGACTAATTATAAGTTAAATATATTATCAATTATAACTGATTATTTTCATTTTGTTGTAGACAATTTTCATTACTAGATCCGCAAAATAGAAAACTTTATAATATTCGGAAATACAAATTAACGAGAAAATAAAAAAAAAAATATCTGTAATTAAATACTGTAATAAATGGTAAAAAAATTACAATAATGTCTAAAAATTCACTTATTATTGAATAACAAATTTGTTAACAATGTTTTAAAATTTGTTGTAATCAGAGATATAATAGAATATGAAACTGTTAATTACAGAGTAAAAGTATGTATACAAAACCATTGGTCTCTTGTGTTTTATTCAACAATTTTTACAGTTTTTGAAAATATCTATTTTGAAAATTCTATTATTTTTCGTTATCATATATTAATCGATGTATAACATATATATATTTGGATCTAAGGTGGTAAAATTTGAAATACTTCATGAGAAAGGTTCTTCAACAAAAGAGAGTGCGCGTAAGGTTCACAACCGATTGAAGTAAAACTTTTTTGCTATTGTACGAAATGGCATTTCAGTTAAAAATAAATAGATCATATAACAATTTTGAATAATGTTTATTAGTAATATGGTAACACTCGTGATGCATACATTTATTAGTGTCGACCGTTATACACATTTATATAATAATAAACTATAAATAAAATATTTATAATAGCATTAAAAATATTTATAATATTTAAAACCAATAATGTAATTAAAGTCATACTTCAAATACGACATGATCGGTTTGTCATTGTAATTAGCATTTACGACTTTGAATTAGAGAAATGAAGTAATTGCTGATTAAAAAATTCTATAATATTCGTTCATACAGTGAATTATTTTAAACAACGCCTAAACAAATATTGTTTTCGCAACTTCACTCATGTAATAATTGTGTTTGAAGAACTTCATGTAATTAAAATTAACATACGTTCATTGACTGCTTGTATTTTTTTTACTTTTTCGCTGGCTATATAATCTCATTCTTTGAGCGGCTGTAATATCTGTTTTTCCATTTAAAGATTTATAGAAACTACGAATAATATAGAAATAATTTCTAATCGATAAACTTACTAATCATTAATCTTATTAATCAATATTTTCAAGAAACAAATATTAAAAATATTTTACTGATTCAGGCATTTTTAGTTAAATCAACATTTGTACTACGATATAACTTTAAGCAGTACAGTTCTGTCGTAACGGGCTTCCGTTGCATTTATACGGATTTACACCCTTGTTGCGCCTAAAGAAGTTTTACTTCAAAAATTTTCGTCTCCTCTTTCGAAGAATCAATTTTCAAAACTAGTTCAAAATTTTCGAATGTATGTATGATGTATGTAACCCATCACTGAATAAATGCATATAATTTATTGAATAATTAAAAAAGAATTTGCATGATGTTTTATAACATTTTATAATGGCCAGTTACAATATATCTTAGTACCTTTAAATTATTAATTTATTAATTATTAATCTTACTATTGAATTAATAATTGGTTTCAGTTATTCAGTGACGTGTTGCATAAAATTTGGAACTATTTAAGAAAGAAGCCGAAAATTTTTTAGTTGAAGGACTTTTCTCAGGAAGCATTTCAAAATATAACACCTTAGATTCAAATATATATGTTATCGATGGTAATACGTCGATGTGTTAAATTTTTAATTCAACAAACCATCAGAATAATGTACCTACTGTAGCTCTATGAGTCTAGCCTTATATTTACATATAAGAATGACAAACAACTTAATGAACAACAAAACAGTAATAAATATCCATTATACTTGTTTGGTCAATAAAAACTAAAAACGAATAAAGACACAGACAGAATAGCATATCAATTAACTTTTACTATGGGTATATCAAATCTTCATATTACACGAGACACCATGATTTTGTTCAAAATATAATAGAAAATGAAATTGACAAGTGATGCGGTCGAAAAAATGTGATAAAACCTTAAAGCTGAACAATTTATATTAATTTTGCTAAATCAATCAGAATCTCAAGAGGTGTAAATCAAACGTTAAGGGGATTCGAAACAGTAAAGTGAATGCCCCTGCATAGCAGACAATACGTCTGCCGTCTAGACGCATATAGTTCGGAGAATAATCGGACCGAGACACAATCCACAGAGCAGATGATCATGGTGTGAGGGGGGTGGAAAGAAATTCCAAATATTGGGGGTGGCATTTGCATCACAGAATTGCGTTTTTATATGACCTTTTTCGCCCTGAATATTATAAACCTAAAATCTCCTAAATAACTCCAGATAAGTCGCTACTAAATCTTTTGAGTGTAATATATTCAATTTGGTCCAATTCTAAAGGACAGTCTCTAAATAATTCTATGATAATGCAATTTAATGTTGAAATGTTGTAATTTGATTAAAGTTACAGATTAATAATGTTTATTACATTATTATTTGAGTTATAGTTCTGTAAATAAATTATTGAACCCAAAATCTCGTATAACTTGAAATCAGTCAATACTATAACTAATGGGCAATTTCTACGGTAAAATAGATCAATGCTATGACAACACTATGTTACGCTGTTTTTCTATAAAAAATGGCACTGAAAATTGTCAAATTTATATATTTGCTATGAGTCAAGCGTTTTAGATGTAAAACCTAACCTAGATATCGCATAAACTTCAAAAAAGAATGTTATCATAACTGCATGTTTATGATGTATTATAATAACATATGCAAAATTTAGATTTTATGTGTTAAACGCCTGATCGCACAGCAAATACATACGATTCTGACAGTTTTTAGTATCATTTTATATGAAAAAAAAACAGCGTAACATAGCGTTGCCATAACACTAGTCTATTTTACGTCAGAATTGACCCACAAATGTTGTGAGTGTAATATGTTCAATTTGGTCCGAATCTAAAGAAATATTTCCAAATCATTTTATAATAATGCAATTTAATATTGCTATTTTAAACTTGCAGTGTGATAATATTGATTACATTATTACATGAACTACAGTCCTGTAATTTGATGCTTTGTTAATTTAACATGGAATCAAAAAAAATAAATATCAAAAGTTTTGAAAATTGTGAGAGTGAGAGAGAAGCTGGGAATTGTTGAATGAATTTCTCAATAAAAATATAAATAATATAAGTATATATCCTTTATATACAAAAACCGACATTTTAGAAAACCGGTTTTGAAATAATATTTTCTTCGGAGAACCGGTCTTGATCGGTTTCGAGTTTTCATAGATAAACTATTTGCTCGAATAATCTGAACAAACAATTTTAACAGAAAATTTCGAGTGATTAAAATTAGTTTTTGACTAAAATTACGTATTATTTAATATATTTCTTGTGCAATTTAGTAAAACCAAAAAACAATAATTGACTAGAATTAAATAACTTTCAAACCGTTAATTATCCGATGTTTATTAGTGTTTTTATCAATCTGGTACATTTAGTTACATTTATCATTTTCTACTCACAAACCGGTATTTTATTCACATCCGGTTCACGAATATAACCGGTTTTCAAATTTCATAATTTTCTTTTTTAAAATTAGTTTTTAGAAATCAACAAACCCTATTATATATGTTATCTATTAAAAAGTTTATCACAACGAAAAGCTATAAAAATGGAAAATATTTTCGAAAATTAAAAAATAATTGAAGTAAAATAGCTACTCTGACTGCGGTCACCAAAAATAGTGTTGATATTATTTGAAGTGAATCTAAAAATAGTGAGTATGCTTATGGTATTACAATATACTTGTCATACAAATATTCTATATTTTACCATCAGCCAAAAACCGCTTTATTGATTTGACTACTTATTTTATTCGGTTTATGAAACTTTGAAGTTTCGTGAAATAATTTATTTATTCAAAAAACAAAATTATTTAAAACATAAAGTTTTTAAATTTTTTTGAACTTTTCTGTGATTAATATTTACTCTGGCTTTTTAAAATGTGAGACTGACTCTGAAAATGACAGCAATACAGCGAAAAAACGTATGGTTAATTATCTAATTATGTAATTGCACTTCCAATCGTAATATGATATAAGGTATAATGAGAAATGAAAAATGTGTAATAATATTATTACTTCGTTGCGCCTTCTTGCGCATTTTAATTTTGATTAAACATATTGCAGAGCAAATACTAACAAACTAACAAGTTAGTCATCAATATTCAATATATACATTATCCATTTTTACAAATTATATTAGTTTATTTTTTACTAATTAAATTATATATTAGAACCTCAAATACATCATCAGTTGACATGATCATCTATCACATGTTTTTTCATGAACTCCTTGAACATGATACCGCAATAATCAACCTCCAGCTTTCGCTATAGATCCTGCTTTTCAAATATTTTCGATTCTACCAAATATTGGCTCATACAGCATTTCATATAAGTGTACTATGTAGTGTTTCTTCTATGTGAGTTGGGTTAATATTATTTTTATGGAATGTGGGTTAAGGCCGCTTCGGGCTTATTTTGCTACTAGGCTCTATTCTGAATTTTGCGCACGTTTTCACGGTGTATCATTGATCTCGCAGTCTGGGGTCTGATATATTTCTTTATTATTCTCGTTTTTGTTTTAGGCAAAAAACTAAACCCAGAGTTATAGACAGCATATTGCAAGCACAGCAAACGAAGCACAATTTGGAAGCATATACATAAAGATAATAATTTTTTCTGAACTAAAATTATTTACTCAGGAGATCAAATAGCTTTGGCATCTAAAATCGTATATAATTGCATATTACCTTATTTAATTAATTATTATAAATTATTACCTATTTTAAAAGTGCATATTTTCAAAATTACGTGTTGAGTAGCCATTATGTAGGTGAGTTATAATTTGAATTATGATTATGTCCATTAACACTATCAGAACAATAAATAATGCACTTGGACGTTTGTCTATGAGTAACTTTGTAATCAAAATAATTTATTAGAACACTTGAACACAATTTACTTATATCACAATGTATTTGAATTATAATTTTATGAATCTAATGATTTATGAAATATATCTCGTAGTAAAATAATAAAGCGTATGTGTAATCCGTAGATAACATACTAGTATCTAATCTTGTCCAAATATAGATATAAGCTATCACTAAAAATATTGCAAATTATATGTGTATTTCCAAATCGGTTTACTCATAAGTGTGAAAAACAATTGAAGAAATTCTTGCAAATATCTTACAGTAATAAATTAATATTAGGTTAAGATTAACGTATATAGAAGATAAATGAAAAAACATTAAACGCTACTTCAAATGAAATAGAATAGCAATAATTTTCAAATCGATGTTTAATATGATTTCAATAATTAATAAACATCATAATAAATATTTCCAAACAATTATATGCAACCTACGGGAGTGACATTGTTGGACGAATCATTAAGCAGTCCATGTATTTATTAAACAAAATATTTTAAGATTATTCAATCATTATCGATAAAATGTATTAAAAAATTGAAAATTACACATCTAGTAAATTAAAAATTTAGAAGCAACAATCAATACACTGAGTGACATCCATATGCTATTCTTCTAACAAAATGGTTAGATTTTTCCTTATTAACTAACCCTAATTTAATTTTTAATTAATTTAATTTTTAATTAAAAATTTAATGTTTTCATATTAACTTCCCATGCGGTAAGCTATGTAAATCGCAAAAAAATAATGAAAATTATATGATAACTTTTAGATTTTGCAACCCTTTGAAGCTCTCTCGTACTTTCCAACATAACAATTTAATAGTATCAAATAAAGATATATTTTGCTCATAAGGTTAACATGTTCGCATTATACCAAACTTGGAGTTTTGCTTTAAAAACACTAAAAATATTAAAACACTCATAAATGTAACCAATTATTTTAACAAACTCTCATTTTTTTGGAAAAAATGAAAATAACTACAGAAAACCAAACCACTGCTAAAAATACAAAAACCAGAGTGAGAAATTTCTGGCTGAGAATAAATTAACTCTACACTAGCTGAGAGAGAAGAAAAATAAGCCACAATTTTAAGAAATATTAGCCATTATAAAGACAAATTAACCATGTGCTAATCACTGAAGCGCTAACCCTTCAACGGGCATAGATGCAGATTATAAGTACATTAACATGAGCTCATATTTTATATACTTATATTTACTTGTTCACTTTTACAATGCTGAATATGTATTTTATAAGTAAATAAAAACAAAATATGTATTAGATCAATATTATTTTTATAATATAGCAAAATATAAATAATCGTATACCTAGTCTAAATGATTGACGCACAACTTTACTTTTTCTGAAATAAATAATTTAATTGATCATTAAAAAAATTGACAGATTCAGTTGGAATGTTTATACTAAGATTGTATAAACAATTAGGATGATGAAAACTTAGTGTTTTTTGTTATTTTCTACGTCAAATAAAATATTGACAAAATATGCCAGCATAAAAGTTCAAAGGCAATCTAATAAAGATATATTTTATTCTTAAGGTTAATAATTTTGTGTATGACCAAACTTGGAGTTTTGCTTTAAAAACAATAGAATTATTCTGAAGTTAAGGCATTTTTGAACCAAATGTTGAAGAGTATTGTTTATGATTATGTTGAAAAATAAACTGCCCCTTTTCCGTGTCCATGTTTTTCATTATTATGTGAAAGAATAATTTTACCACGGCTACTGACATCTGGGGATCTCAATGACATCACATCATAGAGATATTAAAATGTTGGCCCTGTATCTGTCAGATCGTCTGCGCCCGACGGTGGGTTAAAAACTGTTTTTTACCACCATGCACTGTTTATGTAGTTTAATAAATGCCCTAAAAGTTTTCACACTAATAGATTTCTACTGTATAAATATTCAATATTAAACCATTTCTCTTCAAGATACGATTCAATATATGATCAAGCTGCATTTGTCGGAGTCGGACAACACTTATAGTCACTGGTAATACCGAAAGAAGACGATTTTGCATATAAACGCTAATCGTGGGCATTTATGAGGTCTCGCGCTGTCTCGCTTATCACGTACGCCATTTCACTTGTTTTGCGTATGAGTTTTTGTTGACTTTTCCGGATGTTAGATGGTATTTGTATAAATAAATAGTTTATTAATAGTAGCCAGTGCTCCTTATTTGTGCTTCTGAAGTCAATTCCTTCCTCAGTATCCATTGCCTACAGCAATCAGAGAATTCCGGACTTCAATCCACCATCCGACTGGGCCGCCGATCAAGCATATACCATCGAGTTTTTTTTCCTTAATATATTTAATTATACCAAATCCTGGGAATAGCTATTGAGTCAAATTCAATAAGCTATTCCGAAGGGGTCTAACCAACCCCCATCCGTAACAATATACAAGAACAAAACAGCAACACTTCGTAAAAATAGAACATAAAACGAATTGCCAATATTTAGCAAAACATTAACATTAATATTGTTTTAGCATGGCATACTAAATGTATTCCCCGTTCTAAAACATATGTTCTGGCGCCCTAACGCAACAAAATTCACATAATGTCGACCTCAATCATGGATCGTTCATAAAAACAATGTATACGGTCATGATCGTGCTCTAATAAAAATCAGTTTAAATTACACGTCAAATACATAAAGCATATCGCTGAATGTCACATTCCGCTTCTTCTGTGTCATTAAACGAACGGTTCGTACGGAAACGGACAATAATACGCTCGATGGCGCTCTGGCTACTCTCGCTACTCTGCGGGTGGCACCATTGTCTCCTCTGACGTAGACACGTAGACGCAGGATTAATAGATATATGGAAAATAACTCTGGAAAAGCTGCAGCAGTTTTAAGAGCAACATTTAATTATGATTTCAAATGGGTGTAGAAAGCTTCAGGATTACCCGACGTAGTAAATGCACAGCACGAGGTTCAAGTCGCTCGTTCCGGACAACTTGATATCAAGCAGTATTGTTATCTATTAAATAACTTGTCAATAGTTACTTGAAAATATAGATCAAAATATATTCCGAGTTGAAAATAGTCCTTTTGGTACTGGTTTAGGAATGAAAAGGTATTCACAGAATATTGGAGAATAGACCAACTAATCAATCTAGAAAGTTGGATATAGTGAAATATACACAAAAATGATGTAAGTGGCTAAGTTCTCTGACGAGACAAAAAAGTACAAACCGTCTGAGAAAGTATATATTAACAAAATATGACAGATAGAGTAGGGCAGGTCTGAAAGGTCCACCTGAGGGGTAATAATAATAAGGTCTACCACCGATAACCCAAAAACAAGTAAAATTTAAAAAAGATTAACAGCAATATTTGTTAGTAGAGGAAAAAAAGAGTATAACCTTGATTCTTACGATGTTGCTATCAGAAGATTAACGGTAAGGTGTGAAAATTCACAACAAAAGCATTTTCTTTAGCTGTTAGTTTTTTTTGTTGTTGTGAGCACTGTTGTTTAGTTTACGATAACTTAATATAATGTTTAAGTAAACGTTATTTAATTGTTTTATGAGATGTATTGTGGATTTTAAGTTATATTCAATCGTTTTTATATATCTTCTATAAAAGCTTACACGTGGATGGGGTATATATAAGCAACTAAACCTTCATCTTGACAAAGGTATAAACAATTAAAAATAGTGAGTGAAAAAGTAAATTAAGTTAAAAAAACAATTTTAATAAATCAAAGAGATAAGTTAAATAAATAATTATTCTAATTTTGCTGATAATTATTTCTGACGATATACTGGATCAAGTTTATACACAATATCTGTATGTTAGTGTTCGATGTGAATCTATGTGAAAATTTTGCATATTAAATTTAAATTTTGGATTGTATGAATAACCTCTTAATAATCTAATTCTAATCTCTCCAAAATTGAAAACAAGATATTGAACCTGTTTGCCCCTTGGCTGTTCCATTTTACCCTACCTATGGGGTAAAAAGGACCAGGTGAAAAGCAGCAAAAACACATTTCTGTAGTGATGTATAAGCTTTACAGAGCATAGTCTGATATTTGTTTGTTTGATACATGTTATTTATTTTGATGTAATTTGTTTGGTGTCCACAAAATTCACATTCTTAAAGTCAATTTGGACTTTTGTGCCCTGCTCTACCCTAGCCGAAAATGAACTTATATTTTATTTACATTTTCACGTTTAAAAATATCCTTAGGTGTACATATATTTTGCCATTTTTGCAAAAAGGGATAAATTAATTTAAAATCTATAGAATTTATTTATCCCTATAAATTCCCGTTAAACTATATAGTTTAACATTATTGAAATTCGTATGCAACACCTAAGACTTTTGAGTAAGGTGCAGATATTTCATAAAGTAATTGAAAATGTGTTGAAGACGGATCTTTGAATGTAAAATAGTGGATTTGACGTCTGAAAATGAAATTATATGATATATCACGATATTTCTGAAAATGCATATTTTTGTTATCTAATTTGCAGTTTTGTATATCAGATAAAAGCAGATATATAATGAAAGACAAGAGGATCGTGCATAAAAATCATACATGAATGGAATTCAAAATACATATGTGACTTTTTCAATTTTCTGAATAACAAAATGAATTTATACCCATCATGGTATTTTTTAAGTATTCCATGTTCAAAGCATCTATGTTATAATTGAATTGAATATTTTTGTGATTACTTACAAATTACTTACGAATTACTTATTCATTAGTGTTGCTGCATAAGTATGTAAAAAAATTAGATAAACATAGGCACTTTCTGACTTTTATTATTCAAATGCGTTTATTAAATTTCGTGTTAGTTGTTCAAATAAAGTGTATTTAATTATTGTCTTTTTTGTTGTACAGGAGGAAATCGATTAAAATCATTTTCATTTTATTGACTGTATTGAATTTGGATCTTTAGTGAGTGTAGATTTAAATTTTTTTGACTTCAATCATTGGAAGGTCCTAAAAAAAGGACATGATATATCTCCAAATCGTAAAACATATTTATAGATAGAAAATTAAGTAAAAAATTTTTTGAGAAAAAATGCCTTTGATTCAGAAAAAAACAATCAGAAATAATTATAGCAGTCCAGAAAAATGTATATGTGTATATATATATATATATATATATATATATATATATATATATTTATATGTGTGTGTGTGTGTGTGCATTAGTAAATATATTTCACTTTATGCTATAGATGCACTTCAGTTTTCCTTAATCTAATTTCTCTATTTCAAATCGATAGTTTCCAGAAAGTTTAAATTTTGTCAGCATTCAATTAAAAAACTTACGCTATTTGAGTTGTAATAGAACTTTAGTAGATTTGACTACTTCGCCAACTATGCTTGCCATCCACAAACAAAAAATTACAAATGCAATTGCTGCATTCGGAATTTTCTTCTGTAACATGGCTCTATGAAATCGCCGTTTTCTTGACGCTTTGCCAATTTAATAAGAGTTCTATCAGTAATTTATAAATGAAACAGGATGACTGAATTTGCTTTTAATATAGCAGCGTTTAAAATTATTCTGTATTCTTGAAACTAAAAGAAGGTAAAAGATTTTTTTCTAAACATTCTAAACGAAAATTTCAAATTTCATCGATGTATAATGCTTTCTAACAAATTTAAATCTTTACATATATTTTGCAACAGTGTACGAACTATTACATTTTTTCTTAAATTATCAAAATTTATCAAATTTTCTGAAATTTAATTTTTTTGAGTATTCTATAATATTTTGCAATCAAATTTAAATTCATTGATTGTGAAAATAATTTTTCAGATTTTCTTAAATTAAATTTAAGAATTAAATATGTTATAAACGTATATATTTTAAGATATACTTAAAAATGACATCATTGTTGAGACTTTAGGAAAATTTTCACTAGGTTTTCTAGTGTAAAATCTTTTTTTAATTCAATTTGTTAACAGAGATATTTATGTTAAAATCATAAACATAAATGGCCTTTTATTGAAAAACTTATATCAATCATATATCAATTAATATCAATCATAATTGATTTTCGTGATTTCGTTTTTAATAATTGGGCTATTAATTTAACTTAAATAATATAAATAGAAATATCATATTATCAAATATTTGTAAAAAAAAATCATCTAATTCCACTGGTTTCAATTGAATTAACTTAGTTTGTAACGATTTGATTCGCTTGCTTTTTTTATTTTATTTTATTTTTCATGCCTCAACTTTGATGAATTTAGAATGAAATCGTGGGAATTATATCTTTACTGATACAGATGCAGAAACTATTAGATAAACCGCTTCGTATCATATTCCAGTAGGACGGGGCACAAAGGTCCAATTTGCCTTTAAGTAACTAACCGTCCAAATCAAATGAACTGCATCATAGCATTGTAACACATAACACGTATCAAATAAACAGCTATAGTACTATGTTGAGTAAAATAGTCAGTAAGATCCTAATTATAGGAATGTCTTTTTACTATTTTTCTAAAATGTGTCATTTATTCCTTTTTAGTCCATAGGCAGGGTAAAATGGGACAGCTAAGAAGCAAACTGATCCAATGTATTATTTTTAATTTTAGAGGAATTTTGTAAAATAATATTTACAATACTCAACCAATCAAAGATAACACTGTATATGACCTTGATCTGCTATTTCTTCAGAAAGATTCATCAGTAAAGTTGGAATAACAATTAATTAAATTTATTTCTTGCACCATCGATTTTTTAACTAAATTTGAGTTTTTATTTACATTTTGAAGTAAAACTTCATTAGGCGCGACTAAGGTGCAAATCAGTACAAATACAGCGGAAGTCCGTTTCGGCACATAAGATAAGAGTCGAGTGCCAATGATTCGTCATTCGCTCTCGATGATATCATTTTTACACAGGTCGATTGTGATTAGTCGTCGCTTAAAAATAATAACTTAAAAATAATATTAAGATCTCACAACAGTGCTCACAACGAGTGCTCAACATTTGCTCTATGCATTTTGCCGTATCATATGTTTCATTTAAGAGGTAAAAAAGACATATCACGTATTTGTTAACTCTTAATATATACTCATCTTATATATAAAAATGGAGCTCTCTTGGACGGTGGCAATTTCGTGAAATGTCAAACGCTTTTGACAGATGATGTTCAATTACGTTTAATAGAATGTTTTACGCGAATATTATTTATTTATTATAAATTTGTCGTAAGTAGTTTTATTTGTAGTTTTATTTATATACAAAAACGTTAGTAAACGGGCCGCAAGTGTTACTAGAGACTCAAAATATAAACTTTTTTGATATGTTATATGAGAATACACTTTTTGGCATATTTTTCTCAAACACGATGCTCTGAAAGATCTCATTTGTATAATTATATACTCATTGGTATTTATAAAACATTTTATAGGTTATATTATTTTTTATTTATGTTATTTAAATTCAGAACCTAAATTTGGTATCGATCAAATGGACATTTTGTCGAATAACATTTTTCCAGTTATAATATCCCAGAATTTATCGCAGAATAGATAGTAATATATGAAGGTCCGGGATTAAAAAGGTCCACCACCGATGTGCCAAAAATCTGTAAAGTTAAGCATTGTTTAACAACAATATTTAAAAGTAGAGGAAATAAGATGTATAGCCAGCTACAAATTTGATTTGAAAACGACAATCTTTGAAATGGGGGACATAAACGGTAATCTTTGAAAATCCATAATAAAAGTATTTTCTTCCGTTGGTAGTTTTAGCATTAGTTAAAAATGTAATTATTTTGTAAAATACCTTTTAAATTATAATAAGGCTTTAAACCCTTTGCCACCTGCCCGTTACAAGTTACCCCGCATATAGGATAAAAAGGTCTAGATAACAAATTTGTGGAAGACATCAAAAGAGCACATTTCTACAATGATGAAGTAGAACTCAGATTACTGAACGTAGTCTTATTTGTTGTGATATAATTGTTATGGTTTTCACAATATAGTTTATATTTGCTCAAAGTCAAATTCGACCTTTGTGTCTCGCCCTGCTCTACATATATACTTTTTACTAAATTTACTTTAATTCATCGAATGTAACTTGAAACTTTTCAAAAAGCAGGTCAAAGAAGAAATACTTAATTCATTTTTTATCTCTCCTCGCAAAAATTTGAAAATTTAGTATAAGCTCAGTAGCATTATTTATAATTATACACAAAATCCAGAATTCAAAAAGAATCTGAAAAACTTGAAACTTAATCAATAAGTCGAAAGACCAAAAAAGACTTGGATGGATTATACTGTTTTCTATAGAAAGTGTATAAATCTTCCAGTTTGATTGTATTGACAAAATATAGACAAACTAATGGGGTATATTGTTTTTAAAATACCTCATTGTATATAGCATTAAAACAACTCATCCTTATACACTTAAAGTATTAATATTTTTTATTCTCTAGAAATTCTTTAGAATATACCTTACTTAGCAAAACAACGTTTGCCGGGTCAGCTAGTTATTATAATAAATTCTTTTCATAAAAACATTGGAAAGGGTTTATTCGCTGTAAATTCGATTCAATTTAATTCATATAAAACATCGAAGAATATAACTAATTGAATGCTTGAAACATATAGGGAGAAGTCCCCAAGTGGCGGACACCTAAGGTTATTTATAAATAAATCAAAAAAATATTTTACGAAATGTTTATTAAATTATGATTTAGCAAAGTTAGAAATCAAACTAAATTAACAAACTCGCAATCTTTGATAAAAAGTAATTAATACTATCAATCAAACTTTGCTATCAAAAAAATTATTTTAAACACTGGCACCTAGTACCGGACATTTCAAAATAACCTGCATTGATCACATATGTAGCCATCTTCACTCTCTGGAATGTCTGCATATGTGTCTTTGACGAATATTCTTAGATATTGCAAAAAAATCATTATTCATGCACCCTTTTGGTTGGGCCACACTGATGCTCTCAGCTGGCGCATTCATAAGCTTTTCATTCTTTGACTAGGAAATACAAAAAATGTGGGTATGTAGTGATCGTTAGCACTCATACAGAATAAATTTAAATAATTGGAATTAAAATAGTTACAGTAAGTAAATTCTCACAAGAAATATCAATATGTTTACTGTCCGGCACTAAGAGACGACTTAGTGCCGACAGACAATTTCGTTCATTTAGTGGCACCTACTAAAATTCGTTGAAAGATCTAATAATATTATACCAGTTTTCGGATAACAATCAAGTAGAACTTTTATCTTTGCATACCACTTAAATGTAAATGCATAAATATGCTAGAATTACTTCCATTGATATTTAGGTGACGCCGTGATTTTGCGCCTAAAACAAGAAAGGGTTGCTCTCGCCGTGGCCGTGTGCGTCACAGGCGAGGCTTGGCGCGTGTTCCTGTATTGTGTGGCTCCCATGCCCCTTTCACTTGTATTTTGAAATGAAAAGATTTATCGCTTGAATAATACGTGTTAAATAGAATGTCCGACATTAGGTGCCGTCCGGCGTTAAGGAACTTCCCCCTATAATACATTGAAAACTTAAGATAAATTCCAACTATTTCTAGTCTTCATATATAATAAAAATTATCAATAAGATATGTTTGCAGCAAAAATTTTAATTACAGAGAAAACTTTCATTCACATATTTCGCATGATGTATTTTTCTATTTTCATAATAATTGAACAGCAACATCTTTGAACTTCAATTTTCTGTTAATCGAGCTCTCATTGATGAAATCGCCGTAGGTGCGTATCGTACGCGCGTCCATTGTCAAGAGCTCCGTCATTGAGTCCTCGCGAGACAACAATGGCACGGCGGAACAGAAACAGAATCGCGTACCATCCGTGACAGGAAGTCTGCTTCACTAAGCACGCTCTCGGCGGTGGCGACACTACGGTTCCGGATCGCAGTTTGTCTCTTTAATGTGCATCTCTGGTGTGTGCTTTATACGATACTTTAAATTATATTTCGCTTTAGGTGCTTCAAGTCTGTGTTTTTCTTTGTATTATATTTTATAGATAGATTTTTATAGTTTATGAATTTCGAAATGCTTTATGTAGTTGTATACGTTCCCAATCCCAATTTGTGTAAACACCGCCTTCGATTCTGATGGACCGATTCTGCCGCACAACTATTTCTATATTATTCGTAGTTTCTATAAATCTTTGAAGTTATTAAAATAGAAAATATTTTTCAGGCAAGACAGATATTACAGCTGTTTAAAGAATGAGATTATATCGCCAGCAAAAAAGTGAAGAAATACAACAGTCAATGAATGTATGTTAGTTTTAATTTCATGAAGTTTTTCAAACACAATTACACGATGAGTGTAAACTTGATCCACTGTGTGAACGAATATTATAGAATTTGTTATTCAGCAATTACATCATTTCTCTAACGAAGTTCTAAGTCATAAATGCTAATTACAATGACAAACCGATCATGTCATATTCGAAGTATGACTTTAATTACATCATTATTTTTAAAAATTATACATATTTTTAATGCTATTATAAATATATAATTTATAATTTATCATTATATAAATGTGTATAATTGTTTGACACTAATAAATGTGTACATCACGAGTTCCCAGACCAATGTTATGGGAAAGCTATGTTGTGTAAAACTTTCCTCACTAAATCGTTCTAAATGTTGTCAAAAGCCATGTGGTTGCTATGCAGTCAGGTAGAAAACCTAACCTAGAAACCGAACAAATGTCAAAAAAACGATCTTAGATATCAGGGTCTTTCTGACCCAGCTTCATAACAAGCAAGTGATGTTGCGGTTTATGTGTAAAACACCTGAATGAACAGCAAATACATTAGTCTGTTGTGCGGCAGAATCGGTCCATAAATATAAATAGTGGAACATGGCAGCGAGCTTTAAGGCAAATTACTGGAACTTCCCGTACCTTTTAAATTCTTGAAAAGCTTTAAAATTTTTTGGAAACTTTGTAAAAATTAGATTTTTTGGAGAATTCACATTTTTTTTCAAGTCGGTTGATCCTTCGTATCATAACATGTCCTTTGTGAACTATATAAGCAAACTTTAAAATTCATAAATCTTACTTATTAAAACTGCCATCTTTAGCACCTTTTGTGCCGGTATCTTTGCCAAAAACTGATCAGCACGGCTGCCCATCAATAGGAATGGTATGTTTTTGAATCATTCAAATCGGCGGTTGATCCGTGCTCTCAAAAACGTAGGCCAAAAATTGTATTCGCATATACATACATTTACATTTATTCTAAGATACGGAAAATGCTCAGAACCCTTAGTTCAGAAACGTAAAAATATCCTAAACTTTTCGTTTTCGATTTGTCGCGATTACCATAACTTTCAGTGAAAATCTTTCACCACTTTCCGTATGCACCAAATTCTGGAAAATCTGCTAAATCTGATAAATGTGCTTCAATTAAGCAAAATGGCCAATTACGAAATTGTGAATTGAAAATTTTCTGAAATTCATTTGTCTGAATTAAGACACTGAATTACGAAAAGAAAATTTATTTTCAAAACACTATGAATAATCAAATATGTACATCTAGTGCCACTACTTTGATTTTGCTTAGATTTTTTCCTTGTGAACAGATATTTGTAAAAAATTAAACATACAATTATATATTTTATTCATATTTTCAAGCGCGATAAAAAAAACAACTACAGTATTTCGCAAATGTTTTAGCAACGTTGTACTATTAACTATTTAGCACGAATGTTTTAAAGTATTGTAATAGGTGAAATAAAATTAATTCATAATATCACTACTACTTTTACTTACTATTAGAAGTAAAAATTTTATCGAAATCATCATTTAAAAAACTTATATCCAATTAAATTAATGCCACTATTACATGCATTTAATTGATGTGTGGTTACAAAATTTGGTTATAACAATCTCTTTCATTAACTTAATTATAACATAATCATTGTAGTCATAATAGTAAAATGGTTCAAACATAGGAGCCGGTCAAATTTTGTTGAAGTCGCAAAAAATAACCGAAATTAGGTAGTACAAGGTACTTTTATAAATGAAGAAATTTAAATATAAATGCTATAAGTTATTATAATATCAACTCCTCACAATCTTATGTGCTCCAATTATGCCAAGAAAACGCGTTACCAGATATACCACACTGCACAGTAGTTCAAATATTGATACATCACAGGAAATTGCCAAATAACACCCCCAGAACAAATTACTCGAGATAAAGTCGATTTATCTTTCGTCATTCCTTTATTCAACGAAAAACAAAATTTTCCTATTGTACTCCAGTGAATTCAGATTTTCTT
>NW_020537638.1:0-34611 GCF_003426905.1 Ctenocephalides felis
GCCAAGGAAAGATTCTTCATGCAGCCATAGGGCCAAAATAAACCTCTCCTTTATTTCAACTTGCAGTCCAACTTATTGGCCTTCTTGACCCTACTAAAGTTCCAGACCTTTTAGATTTTTTTATTGTGAAAGGTATTGATCTTTCAAATCTCAATATTGAATCTAGTTACGATCTCTCTTCAGATCATTCTCCAATACGTGTGACGTTTAGCACATTTCCTACTCCACTCCAGTTATCAACAATCATATTCTACACAACATCTTTCTAACTGGATTCAATTCAAATCCATACTTGATTCAAAATTATTTCCAAAATCTAGGCCTACAAGCGTTATTGATTAAGAAAATAATATAGATTATTTTTTCTCTGGATTGTACGTGAAACAACCAAGCAGATCCCCCCGAACATTATCCCAAGAATGATAATCTAATAATTCCGCAAGAGATTAAGAAGCTAATTGCACAGAAACGAAGAGCAAGACGACCTGGCAACATTCTCATCTACCACGGATAAGACAAATCGCTTAAATCATCTCAATAACACGCTGAGGAAAAAAATGAAAGAATGGAAGAATTGTACATTCAGGTCGTACATATTGCAGTTAAATAGGTACGATAATTCCATATGGAAACCAATCAGAAACAAAAGTAAACCCCTACAACAAAACCCTCCTCTGAAAATAACCAACCAAAACGGATTCATTTGGGCAAAAAGCAACGAAGAAAAAGCGGAGGCATTTGCTGATCATCTAAGTAGCATTTTTAGCGCTCGAATATTTCCCAGAATAATTTAATTAACAATTTCGTAAATCAACCCATACATTCTACACCGTTAGGACATTTTTCACCAAATGATGTCTTATGTGAATAAAAAGGATAAAAATAGATCTTCGCCAGGTATGGATAAAATTACTCCAAAGATGTTAAAAGAGTTGCCTACAAAAGGTATCTTATATATAACAAATATTTTAACGCCATACTTCAATACATTATTGGCCAACAGCGTGAAGACTGCAGAAATTATTATGATCGCTAAACCAACAAAAAACCATCACACTGCTAGTTCATACCGTCTACGTCCTATCAGTCTTTTATCGATATTATCGAAAATTTTAGAGAGACTTTTGTTGCAGAGATTGTCAGAAGATCATCCGAATGATAGTTGGATTCCTCACCATCAGTTTGGCTTCAGAAAAAATCACTCTACAATTCAACAATGCAACAGAACGGTGTCTCGTATTCTTGAAGCCATGAATAGAAAGGAACACAGTGTAGCCGTATTCTTAGATGTCAGTCAGGCTTTCGATAAGGTTTGGCACCCAGGACTCCTATATAAATCAAAACAACTTTTCCAAACTACTTCAATATCTTAAGCTCATATTTGCTTAATAGAAAATTTAGAATCAAAATTAAAGATGTGACTTCGAGCATCAGAAATATAGAATGCGGGGTACCACAGGGCAGTGTGCTAAGCCCTGTACTTTATCTTCTTTTCACAAACGATATGCCTACAGATGATCTTCTAACCATATGCACTTACGCCGATGACATAGCAATTATTTCATGCAATTCCGATATTAGAACAGCAACTTGTCAGTTACAAAATTATTTATCTAGTCTCGAAAAATGGTTTTTAGATTGGAATATCAAAATCAATATCGAAAAATCTCAGCACATAATTGTTTCTCTAAAACATCACAACAGTCCACCTATCATCATGAACAATTCAATAATTCCACTATGCAATTCTGTTAAATATTTAGGCATGCACATTGATTCGAAATTGACATGGAGAACGCACATTGAATATAAAAAGAAACAAATCCAACTGAAAACTAGTTGGTTTGGTATTTAGCCTTGAGGCAAGTTACATGAACTTCCCGAAATATGTAAATAATCGACTTAATCAAAAAAAATGTGTAAATAATATACTTCATTAATCCTACTTTAAAAAAAACGATAATAATTTTAGCAAACTTTGACGAATTTTAAAATTAAACTACTTGTCGTTAGGCCGTAATATTACAGTAAGTTCTATAAGACCATGATGTATATCGCCAAAAAAATTTCCATGAAAATCGGCTTAAATTTTTTTTTCAACAGTTAATTACAAGAAAACGGCTCGGTAGATTTTCACTAAAATTAATCAGTACCATTCCCAACTAATATCTTTCGAACAGTTTTTGATATTTTAAAATCGGTTCGGTAGGATGAGCTTAAATGTCGACGAAAATTTAACACTTTTTTTCAACAGTTAATTACAAGAAAACGGCTCGGTAGATTTTCACCTGAAATTAATCAGTATCATTCCCAACTAATATCTTTCGAACAGTTTTTGATATTTTAAATCGGTTCGGTAGGGTGAGCTTAAATGTCGACGAAAATTTAACACTTTTTTTCAACAGTTAATTACAAGAAAACGGCTCGGTAGATTTTCACCTAAAATTAATCAGTATCATTCCCAACTAATATCTTCCGAACAGTTTTCGATATTTTAAAATCGGTTCGGTAGGATGAGCTTAATGTCGACGAAAATTAACACTTTTTTTCAACAGTTAATTACAAGGAAACGGCTCGATAGATTTTCACCTAAAATTAATCAGTATCATTCCCAACTAATATCTTTCGAACAGTTTTTGATATTTTAAATCGGTTCGGTAGGGTGAGCTAAATGTCGACGAAAATTTAACACTTTTTTTCAACAGTTAATTACAAGAAAACGGCTCGGTAGATTTTCACCTAAAATTAATCAGTATCATTCCCAACTAATATCTTTCGAACAGTTTTTGATTTTTTAAAATCGTTCGGTAGGATGAGCTTAAATGTGGACGAAAAAGTTTTTTTCAAATTACAAAGAACGGCTTGGCAGATCGTTGCACAAAATTGACAAACGATAGTCCTCACAGAAATACATCAAATGGCTTTTAAATTTCTAAAATCGGTTCAGGCGTTTTTGAGAAAACGTCGATCAAAAGTCTAATTTTGACAAATGCCAAAAAGACCATACTGATTTTTGCAAACTTTGACGAATTTTAAAGCTGAACCAGTTGTCGTAGGGCCGTAATATTTTAGTATGATCTAGAAGACTATGGTATCTACCGTCAAAAAATAATCATGAAAATCGTCGAAATTTTTTTTTTAAAAACTTTATTACAAGAAAACGGCCCGGCCGATCTCTACAAAAACTAATCAGCACGATTCCCAATCAATATCTTTCGAACGGTTTTTGAATTTTCTTAATCGGTTCAGAATTGCGGGCTAAAACGTGCACGAAAAATTTTTCACTTTTCTGCTATTTATAAAGAAACGTCTCGGCCGATCGTCCCACAAAACTGACAAACGATAGTCCTCGTCGAGATGCATCGAATGGCTTTTAAATTTTTGGAATCGGCCCAGCCGTTTTCAGAAAACGTCGATTTACGGCAAAAAATCTGTTCACACACACATACACACACAAACACACACCACATACTTTTTCCAAATTTGGTCTCATTCGATTCAGAATGGCTTGAAACGTCGAGAAAACATAAAATTAGAGAATCGGATTTTTTTATGAAAACATAAACTTCTCCTTCGGGAAGTTAATAAAAGATTTTTACTGGCTTTTTGGGAGGAAATCTGAAGTCTCTCTCGATAACAAGGTACTTTTGTATAAAACTATCATAGTGCCCATTTGGACTTATGGAATCGAACTATGGGTTGCTCTTGCAAATCTAACATAAACATCATTCAAAGGTGCCAGAATAAAATTCTGCGTATCCTTACTAATGCGCCTTGGTATATTTCGAATTTTTGCCTACATAAGGATTTGAAAATCTCAACAGTCAACGAAATGATCAAGATTAGAAGTTCATCTTTTAACAACAAATTAATCCAGCATACAAATCCTACAATTCAAGCGATTCAGAGACCGATAAGAAGATTGAGCAAGAAATGGCCTTCCGATCTACCAAACACCTAGCCCAATGTCTGCACGCGTCCTGACGTAGTACGCGGCATACATCATCACGTCATCGTTCATTTATGTTATTATTTTTGTAATACTGTTTTAATTTAATTTTTATTTCAACTTTTTTCATTTTATATTCAATGTATTGCATTTTTTGTTTATATGTATTTTTTTTTTTTTTTGCTCATATCAATTTTGTAAATAAGACATTAAAGTCTTGATTAACAAAAATAAATTGTAACAAAAAAAAAAAAAATTTGTTTAAAATTTAAATCATTAAATATTATTTAGAACTACGTGCATGATATATCGTATCAGTATTTTCTTATAGCAGACGCTAATATTTCACACAAATGATTTAAGTTTTTTAGAAGAAATGTTTCGACGTTTTTCATGAAATTTAACATTGCGATAAAGTTCATGCACTAAGCAGTCTTACGTAAATTGGTTCAATTATATAAATTAATTAAAATTTAAATTAATAGGCTACAATTTTAGAACATACAAGCACGGGTCTGTGCGCTTTAATTAATATAATTACAGATTTTATAAATGTGGGTGATATCAATTGGAAATCGTAATGTTTTCACTTAATTGAAAGCTTGAAGTGAAGTTGAAGTTTTCATTTTCGAAATAAACGGTTTATTGATAATTTTATCTAAATACAATTTAAATCTGAATTTCGATTGATTAGGTCAATTATTACATCTATCGGGAAGTTTTTGCAACTTGCCTTAAGGCAAAATGCCACTTTCAACTGTTAATTTTTATTTCAGGCGTTAGGAGTGTTTGGTCTGTGCCAAATCCATGCATTCGTAGATTATTTAAAAAGCAAATTATCGGCCACGGAGTTTGAGGTAAGTTCATTAATTGATTTACTGTCTAGTAATTATATCCTAGATTGGTTTTAAGAATTATATTATATACTTTCAGATATTGTTTAAAGCATTGGTGTACGTAGTCGCAACTATTACAGTTGTTGCCGGATCTTTACTGGCAGTCTCTGGAAAAATTGCGCCTTGGACAGGAAGATTTTATTCGTTATTAGATCCGTCGTATGCTAAAAACCATATTCCTATAATAGGTATGTTGAGAATAGAAATTTATCGTATTGAAGTCGATTTTAAATCAGAAAATTCTGAATTTGAACCTGAATAAATACAATTTTTTTTGCGATATAGAATGTCGAATAGAATTTAGAAAGTTGTTAATGACAATTTTTATTGTAAATCATTATTATTTATTATAAACATACAATAATGGGATGTTCAGCACATAATGGCGTTGGACTCTAGTTCAATTCAGGAAAACTTAGTGAGATGAGATTTACCAATGTTGTTTTAGATAGTATGCTTTATGAAGGCTATTTAAAAATGACACATATTTCTAAATTTCATTTTTGAATTAAAACATATGGATCAATTATGGTACCTACTGTTCATAAAAAATTATTAAAATTTGATTCTAATAATTCTAATTAATATAAAATAGTTAACATTTATATAATAATTTTGAATGTAATAAATACATTTCATATTATTAATAAGTTATACTGATATTGTATCATTAATTTTCATTTTTGAATGAATACATATGCATCATACCTGGCATCTATCGATTATAAATAACTATTAAAAATTTTATACTAATAACTTTTTTTATATTAATATAAAATAGTTAAAAATTATATAGTTTTTGAATTTAAAAATATATTTTTCTATTATTAAGTTTGAACTTATTTGGTTCTTTCAGCTTCTGTTTCTGAACATCAGCCAACATCATGGTCATCATTTTATTTTGATCTACAACTCTTGGTCTTTCTATTCCCTGCAGGATTATACTTCTGTTTTTCAAAATTATCGGATGCCAACATATTTTTAATATTGTACGGAGTTACGAGCATTTACTTTGCAGTAAGTAATACTATGGTATTATTAAATTATATATATATATATATATATATATATCTTAATATATATATATATATATATATATCTTATATATAAAAATAGAGCTCTCTTTCAAACGTCCGAACAAAACTCGAAAACGGCTGAATCGATTTGGCCAGTCTTAGTCTTGAAAAATTCGTGCCAATCCAGAGAAAGTCCAAAAGGTGAGAAATTATTTCAAATCCGCGTAGAAACTTTACATTTTTAATTTGAAAATTTTTGTAGAAGCGTAATTTAAATAAAACAATGGACGGTGGCAATTTCGTGAAATGTCAAACGCTTTTGACAGATGATGTTCAATTACGTTTAATAGGATGAAATGCATGTATTATATGAAAACTGTTTTTCATAATCTCTTATACCAGGCACCTCTGTCTGACTGAGATATGAAAATAATGTATATATGTAAATAAATAAAATAAATATATAGTAAATGTTAATATGAAAATGCACTTTTTGGCATATTTTTCTCAAACATGGTGCTCTGAAAGATCTCATTTGTATAATTATATACTCATTGGTATTTATAAAACATTTTCTAGGTTATATTATTTTTTATTTATCTTATTTAAATTCAGAACCTAAAGGTATCGATCAAATGGACATTTTGTCGAATAACATTTTTCCAATTATAATTTCCCAGAATTTATCGCAGAATAGATATTAATATATGAAGGTCCGGGATTAAAAAGGTTCACCACCGATGTGCCAAAAATCAGTAAAGTTAAGCATTGTTTAACAATATTTGAAAGTAGAGGAAAAAAGATGTATAGCACGCTACAAACTTGATTTAAAGACTTTGCTATCGGGAGATAAACGGTAATCTTTGAAAATCCACAAGGAAAGCATTTTCTTCAGTTGGTAGTTTTTTAGCATTAGTTAAAAATGTAATTGTTTTGTAAAATACTTTTAAAATTAAAATAAGACATTAAACCTGTTTGCCACCTGGCCGTTACAAGTTACTCCGCCTATAGGGTAAAAAGGTCTAGATAACAAATTTTAAAACTGACAAATTTTAAACAGCAAAAAAGCACCTTTCTACAATGATGAAGTAGCTGACAGTTTTACTAAACGTAGTCAGATAACTGTTCGTTTGAAATGTGTTATTTGTTGTGATATATTTGGTTTGATTTATATAATATTTTTAATATTTGCTCAAAGTCAAATTGGACCTTTGTGCATCGCCCTGCTCTACATATATAGTTTCTATTAAATTTACTTTAATTCATCGAATGTTACTTGAAACTTCTCAAAAGTAATCAATAAGTCGAAAGACCAAAAAAGACTGGGATTTCGAACAAGAATCCAAAAAGTAATAAAAAAACAAAAAAAAGTTTTTTAAATAAACTATTTATTTATTTATTTATTTATTTACTGTCGACGTTTCGGAACTAGGTACGTTCCATCTACAGGACATCTGTCAAGAAACATGATCTTGACGAGATTTGCACTAATTTATTAAATAATAATGTTCACAAATGTTTCGAGACTAGATTTGTCTCATCATCAGTGTGTTTTAATTTAAAATTAAAAATATGGAAACCTAAATTAGCATTATTTGTTATCTGTTACAAGTCAAGAAATGATTGTATTGATTGTTAAATGGCTAAATTGCATTTTGCAAAAACGCCTCGCGATCGAGTACGAACCGAATGATTTTTCAATTTTATATATCGGTTATTTCATACTGTCGAAAATGTCGAGGACATTTGTTTGAACCATATAAATAAACTTCAAAATTAAAAATCTGGGTACGGAACCCAAAAAAATACACAAAATGTGTACACAATATTAAAATATCTGATAATTTGATGTACATATGTCTAATAAACATTTTTGTTTGCCAAATGACACTTTTTTAATTTATTTTTATTGAGTCCATAACCGCTAGACCTGCCATCCCAAAAATATAATCAGTTGTTCATTTTGTCAGTACAAGTTTTTTTTTTTTTAATTAACTCTTTTATTTACAACTGTCCAGTAAAGGACATTCAGTAAATTTAATGAATTTACAATAGTCCGTAGTTGTTTGTCAGTATAAGTAAAATGTTTTTTTGAATTATTAAAATCGGACGCTCCGCTCTTTTGAAAACTGAGTTACCATTTTTGGCACTTTTCGGAACGGCTAGAACATGCATTTTTGAGGTATGCTAAAATGTTCAGAAACCTTCAAAACGTAAAAAAATGCAAAAAATTTCATTTTCGGTTTTCGGCCCATTACTATAAATTGAAATGAATAAGTTGCTTTTTACAACTATAAGTAAATTAAAAAATGCCGCCCCAAAATAAGTGCTTTACTTGTATTGATGGAATGTAAAATTGATTACAATTTTGGTAAGGCAGGTCGGAGAAACTTCTCTAAGCAATTTTAATACTTATTTTTTGTTCAGGAAATGGAGATTGTACGTACCAAATGCACAAAATGAAAAGCTTATAAAATTTTCGAAAACATCTTATTTTAAAATTTCACCTACTTCAAAATATAAAACTTTACATTTCTAGTAAATATTGATTATTCATTTTGCGAAGAAGTTACCTTGGAGTATATATTTATTTATTATTTTGTTATTAGGGTGTAATGGTCCGATTGATGCTTGTCCTAGCCCCAGTCATGTGTATCTTATCAGGAATTGCTGTATCATCGCTCCTCCTCACATACATGAAGCAACTCGATGACAACACTGGACACACAACAAATGTAGGCGGAGGAGGTGGATTCAAAAGGAAAGATGTCAGCGATAGAAAAGCTAAGAAATTGGAAAGTCGATCACCACTGAGAAAGCAGGCAAGTAGTAAAAAGGCATATACCGGATATTTAAAATGCAGCTTATGAGCTTAATTAAGGGGGTTGTTCTTTTTTTTTGTTACAAAAAATGCAAGGTTTTGTTTTTCTCGAAATGTATTGATCATAGAGACATGCGTTTTTTTCAAACAAAAATTACAAAATTATAGAATATTAAGAAACTTTATAATTTTTTTTTTGTCGCCGTCATTTGTTAACCAGGGGGCGCCAAAGTGGGCACTGCAAAATCAATCTCTTTTGCGGTGCAACAGATAAATCCGTTGCCCGAAACAAAAAAAAAAACGAAACTACGTTGAAGAAGAAGTTTGAATCCAGTCCCCCTACCAAAATAAAAGAAAAAAATCAAGAAGGAAAAAAATGGCAGCTATTTAAAAAAAGTGTTAAAAAGGGCCTTTTTTTGGGACGAGAAACTTCGCAAATTTTTTTTGCGTAATGTTATCAACTTGTTTGAGGTAGGGGGACTAGGTATTGCAGTGGTGAACAAATTAAAAAAAAATGCAAGTCGATCCGACTTTTTTTTTATTTTTTTTTTCATTCTGCAATCTATAAAAATAATTATATTTAGCAGAGAATGCTGACAAGTGTTTACAATTGGTTGTTTACAAATTAGTACATACGCCCAGTGGTGTATCTACTATAGTTAATATATAAAAAAGAAAAAACTAAAGACAAATATAGAGAAAAAAAATATATATATAAAAATAAATTATAATAAATCTCGAGGTATTTTCCTTTAGAGCCTGGTCGGCTGGCCTTCCTGGTATAAGTTGCATGCTAGTTGGTTTGGATGTGCGTCAATTCTATTCTTATAATTACAGGCAAACATTGATATATGTTCTTGAATCGATCCGACTTATAGTTTTTTTTTAATTTGTGGCACCACATTGAAAAAAGTCAATTTGAGAAAAACGTATTGAAAGTTTTTAATATAATGTACTAAATACACCATTTAATTTAATGTACTAAATAAACCATGGTGTTCAAAGATGCTAACACATTAAAAAGGTCATGTGCATGAGGTATTACAAAGAAAAAGAGAGCATATATATATATTAGTGATGTGCCGACTCGAAAAATTCCCGATTCGAATGATTCGAATCAGAAAAAAACCTGATTCGAATCATGATTCGAATCAACTCGAATCAAGTATATATATGGACAAAAAAAATTCATGGATGTATTAATTTAGTAAAAGTGATCCAAATTTATAATCAAAATTGACAGTTTAACCAATATAACTGACAAAGTAGAAATTGTAAACATAAATCACTATCAAAAAGTATATTCTGAAAATTATTAAAAATGATGTAATTTTGAGGACGGCTAAAACATATCTTCAAATTAATTTACAATAATAGATCACCAAACAATTGTGCATCACTAAAGCATATAAAATAATATTTGGAATCATGGGTCGATTGTTTATTTTACTATGTAATCAGTAAGGATCGCATCTAAACTGAGAGCTGAAAGTTAATTTCATTAATGTGAATTTGCCATTACTTACATAATCAGAAGTTAACATATTATTTACTGACTTTCTGGTGTTTAGTAATTGTTTCAAAAGAGAATTATATTGAAAGATTCCCGAAATTCGTTTCATAATTTCGAGTGGTTTATTCTGATAACATTTAAAATCTAAAACACTTAATTATTATCAAAATTGGTTATTGATATTTTACGAATAAAATCGCTCTCAGCGCTCCGTAAAATAAATAAACACGCAAGAACGACGACGCATTGTATCGCCCATACGGTTAACTCATATCGCTCGAACGGCTTGAAGTCGGGATGATTCGAATCAGAATTGAAGTCGGAATAACTCGTAACGCCGCTTGATTCGGTTTGGCTCATGAAGTCGGAACAACTCATAACGCCGCTTGATTCGAGTTGGCTCATATGAAGTCGGAACAACTCATATCGCCGCTTGATTCGAGTTGGCTCATATGAAGTCGGAACAACTCATATCGCCGCTTGATTCGGTTTGAGTCATGAAGTCGGAATAACTCATATCGCCGCTTGATTCGGTTTGAGTCATATGAAGTCGGATGATATAGTTAGTCGATGAATGCGGTTAAAGTCACACAAAGACGATTGGAGTTGGCTGATACATTTAAGCATATTAAAGTCGGGTGGCTCGCATGATTTAATTCATTATTTATTTTTTATATTTATGATATTTATTTTTTATATTATTATAATATTGAATTAAATTAAAACATTTTTTTATATTTATATTTATGAAAAATTTTATATTTATGAAAAATTTGTGTTCATATTTTATCACAGTAAATATTTCGCGGCTTGATGCGAGTTGATTCGAATCAAGTAAAATCTGATTCGAATCAAGTCGTTAAAGGCTTGATTCGAATGATTCGAATCACTTGATTCGACTTGGCACATCACTAATATATATATATATATATATATATATATATATATATATATATCTATAACTTCGTCAAAAAAATAGATATTGAGATGATTTTTTTTTAAAATAATTCTAAGGTTTTTAGCTTTCATAATATCAAAAAATCTCAAAATTAAAAAAAAAAATAAATAAATAAAAACAGAACAACCCCCTTAATTAGTTAGTTTTATTTTGCCAAATAAAAAAATGTCTATGATTACAGAAACTAAATTTTCCTACGATCGTCGGCATTTTTCTACAATTTATTTTAAAGCAATATTTTATAAAAAAGTAGTGAGTCTTACACTTAGTGCTTTATTGCCATTAATAATTACCCAATTGTCATTATTATATGTTGTGTGTGGATACAAATTTTCGTCGCAGTCAAAAATTATCATTAGACATGTACATCAAATTATCAGATATTTTTTAGAGATTTTAGTAATAAGTTCAAATTTGTTTACCTTTCTGGGTTCCTCCATACCAATGTTTATCCGTTAAACTGCTTGCGCGCTTCGGTATTTCATCTCTAAAATAACTACGCTGCGCGATTTCTTTGAAAATAAAAAGTTCTAAATTTTCAAATTTCAACATGCAAAAAAAAAAATCAAATTTTTCAAAAATCTAAATTTTTATATTTTCAAAATATTTTAAAGCTTTTCAAAAATTTTATTTGATGATATGCACTTTTAGTTGGCTTGGGTCTGTACCACCGTATTTCTTGAAGACAAATGTCATGTATTCAAAAATGTCATAAAAGATGTTGACTTTTAGTACCCTAACCAAAACATTGTGAAAGGGTATGGGCGTGTTTCCATACAGAATTGGCCCCACCCTGGTATTTAAATAATTTTGATGCCATTTTATAGGTATTTTTGAGAAAATTCGAAGTACCAAATTTCAAATCCGTAGCTGATCATTTGGCCGAGATATCAGTGAAAATATGTGAAAGTGGCCCCTTTTTTCAAACTCACTTTTTGTCGGAAATATGAGAGATATCGAAAAACTGTTAACGTCATTTTATTAATACTGATCTTGTCTATGTTGTTCATAACAAATAATGTGAAAAAGTTATTTGTTAGTGCGTGAAAAGGTGAAAATGATTTTTCATTTTTCATTTTCTACCAGTGCGGCTTGTTTGACTACATTTATATTAGCATCATTCGAAAGCCTGTACATTTTTCTTTTCTTATTCAAAAATTTATTTAAATCTAAGTGGAACTTTGGGAGAAAAGTTGGAAAAACTTAAGCTAGTACGCGCGCTGCCGGTACTAGAACGCCCATATAAAGTCGCTTTGCAAGAGCGACGAGCAAGCATAAGGCTCGTCGTTTTCGCGCGTCTCGACAAATTATGTATATGGAAATATTTATTAAAAACCAAAATTTATTTATATCTTGTATATAAGTATATTCATTAGTCATAATAAAAAATCCAACGCGCCGAATAAAACAATAATTATTATTACTGATTATTTTCATTCGCCGTATAAGTTCTGACTAATATATTTCAATATATGAAAAACTTAAGATTTCATTATTTTTCATATATTTAAAGTATATTGAAAAATATATCTCTGTGAGCGATATGAAAATAATCGCATAGAATAAATATATTCTATGTTTACACATAGAATTTCATAAATTATAATTATTGTGGTTTTCCATGGAGAATAGGTAAAATAGCAATTATTATTTTTTGAATCGATATTACAGTTTTGTGCACTATTTATGACTTGACTGAAATTGCAATAATTTTACATTTTAGTGACAATTTTATCATAATATCGAAAAATTGCAAGTATTACAATAAATATTTACATAGAAAGAGAATTAAATTGAGAAAACTGTGGATGATGCAGAATTGTATAGTAGTTACATAGAAAAAATAATTATAATTGTTTTCTACTATTCGCTGAAAAAATGATAGTTGTCATTTGGATAGCCATGGATCATGGATCAATTCTGCATCATCCTCAGTTTTCTCAATTTAATTCTCTTTCTATGTAAATATTTATTGTAATACTTGCAATTTTTCGATATTATGATAAAATTGTCACTAAAATGTAAAATTATTGCAATTTCAGTCGAATCATAAATAGTGCACAAAACTCTAATATCGATTCAAAAAATAATAATTGCTATTTTACCTATTCTCCATGAAAAACCACAATAATTAAATTTATGAAATTGTATGTGTAAACAAATCGCTCACAGAGATATATTTTTCAATATACTTTTAATATATGAAAAATAATGAAATCTTAAGTTTTTCATATATTGAAATATATTAGTCAGAACTTATACGGCGAATGAAAATAATCAGTAATAATAATTATTGTTTTATTCGGCGCGTTGGATTTTTTATTATGACTAATGAATATACTTATATACAAGATATAAATAAATTTTGGTTTTTAATAAATATTTCCATATACATAATTTGTCGAGACGCGCGAAAACGACGAGCCTTATGCTTGCTCGTCGCTCTTGCAAAGCGACTTTATATGGGCGTTCTAGTACCGGCAGCGCGCGTACTAGCTTAAGTTTTTCCAACTTTTCTCCCAAAGCTCCACTTAGATTTAAATAAATTTTTGAATAAGAAAAGAAAAATGTACAGGCTTTCGAATGATGCTAATATAAATGTAGTCAAACAAGCCGCACTGGTAGAAAATGAAAAATGAAAAATCATTTTCACCTTTTCACGCACTAACAAATAACTTTTTCACATTATTTGTTATGAACAACATAGACAAGATCAGTATTAATAAAATGACGTTAACAGTTTTTCGATATCTCTCATATTTCCGACAAAAAGTGAGTTTGAAAAAAGGGGCCACTTTCACATATTTTCACTGATATCTCGGCCAAATGATCAGCTACGGATTTGAAATTTGGTATTTCGAATTTTCTCAAAAATACCTATAAAATGGCATCAAAATTATTTAAATACCAGGGTGGGGCCAATTCTGTATGGAAACACGCCCATACCCTTTATGATTGATTAGTTGGCATATTTGCAAGGTTAATAAATTAAAAGGTTGAATAGTTAATCCATCAATAGATTTAAAGGAAGTTTGATACTTGATACTCATATTCCTTACAACGTAGTGGGAATTAGACATGGAAGATAAATTAAAGATTGCTGTGGATTATTTTTCACCTCTTCGGTACGTCGCCTATTGAACGCTGAGCGTTCATATTAAAGCCGTCGACGAAACGTGACGTGGGGCATTCTGCGGCCGTCAAGTAGACTTGTCGCTCGTACCGAAGTGGTTAACAAAGAGAAGTGTAAAATTATTTGTAAACTTGTCATCGCGTTAAGAGAGAACATGATTTTTAGTGCCCTTTTTTGAAGTTTTATTACATATTTTAGAGATGCTCAAAACCCCCAAATTGAATGCCGTAAGCTAAATGCGAGTAGATGTTGGAGTAATAGATAGGAAGAAGGTCAATTTAAACTAACTTTAGATTTGAGTACTATTAACATAAAACGAGCTCTAGAAAGTTGAGGTATTAATGATGAATAAATATGATTATCCCAATTTAATTTCTGATTTATGAAATTGAGTTTCTAGGAACTTGGAGACGGCAGAAAATTGGAAGCGGATATAATTAATAGTTAGGGAATTAATATCGCTATTAATTCTATTGACATTAAGTAAGAGGTTATTAGTGTTAAACCTGTTAGAAATAGCAATCATTTATCGGTATAGTTTCAAATTGACTTTCTCAAAAGATTTTCCTCTAATAATTAAACTTGTATCGTCGGGAAAAAGAATAAAATTGCAAAGATTGGTACAATTAGGCAAATCATTAATATAAATTAAAAGTGGTGAAATATTTAACTTGTTTGATACTATTGTGGGGTCTTGATCATCAAGATAAACTGATTGTGTTATATTTGATAGATATGATGTAAATAGTTGAAGTGCTAAGCCACATACACCATATATTTCCAATTCTAATTTATCAGTAGGAATTTCATTGGAAATGTTATAAAGCTTCAGGAAGGTCCCAAAACACTGTCGTGCAAACAGAACCTTCTATAAAAGAATAAATGATATATTTGACCATTGTAAAGATTGAATGGAAATTGGGGCGGTATTAACGAAAACCGTGCTAAATATGTTATTTGTATGTACAAATGTATGTACAAATGTTATTTGTATACAGAAAGTTATTAAGAGTATTATACAATATTTTTTCAAAAACTTTATTAAAAGTGTTTAACAAAGATATGGGCTTTTGAATTATTATCATAGTCTAATTTTCTAATGTTTGAAATGATGGGGATATGAAAACATATTGAAAGTGTGTCTTTCTTCTCTGTCAATGAAGAATGGAAAAAAATTATTTAAGGATATCCGACGGTATTCCATCAGGACCAGAAGAGTAGGTGTTTTTGAGAGATAATAAGAGATAGTCTAAGAGCCAGTGAACTATTTCACTAACCTGTTTTCTCAAAGCTAGACATTTTTTTAATGATATTTTATTATCGGTACATTAAGAAAGTGCCGGTCTGGCAAGCATTTAGCGATTGCGTCATCATCCCTCGAGTTTTTGAAAATGTAAAAAAACTCATTTTTTAACTTGCTTTCACAAGGCTCAAATTTTGAGGGGGTATTCTTGTAACTGTTCAGAAAGCATATGTAGAAAACCAGACCATTCTGACGATTGCAAGGGTCTGCCAGACGAGTACATAATAGTCACGACGCGCAAGGGTGTGGGCGCATTGCCATACATGATCGACTAATACCCTTGTATTTGAATAATTTATACGCCATTTTGAAGGTCATTTTGAAAACATCCGATATACCAAACTTCAACTTTGTATCTCACCTTATGGCCGAGATATCATTGAAAATATGCCAAAGTGGCCCCTTTTTCAAATTCAATTTTTGGCGTAACCATAAAAGATATCGAAAAAAAAATTACGTGATTCTACTCATATTGGCTTAGGCCGCTTAATGTATAGTAATATATGCTAAATAATCCTTTATTATTAGCTAAAAAGGATAAAATAATTTTTCAATTAATGTTTTCGGATAGTGCGTTTTGTTCAATTACTTTCTTATTAGCGTTATTCGGAAGCCTATTGTTTTTTCTTTTAGTACTGCAAAAATTGTTCAAATCAAATTTGTGGAACGCATTGAAAAATTGAAGAAACCAGAGTTTGTATACCCGCGCGTAACGCATCGCGCACTGCTATCCGATAGAACGAATTCTATGCGGGCTACTATTAGCGTTACGCGCGGTGTACTGTGCATAGAACTTTTCGATCGGATAGCAGTGCGCGACAATATTAATTACAAGCAGAAATTTTTTTGAATCATTTAAATCGGACGCTTAGTTCTCTCAAAAACTGCCATTTTTTACACATTTAGGTGTATCTTCGAAATGGCTGGGCCTTTGCCAAAAACTAATGAACACTTCTCCCAATCATTACTAATTGAATGTTTTTTAGATCATTCAAATCGGATGCTCCGTTCTCTCAAAAACTCGATTTATATTTTCTGCACTCTTTGCTGTTTATCTCCGTAATCGCTGGACCTGCCTTCGCCAAAAACTAATCAGCCCATCTCCCTATCAATAGGAATCGGATGTTTTTTTGAACCATTCAAATCGGTTGATCCGTGCGGCCGAAAACGTGACTGGAAATTTGTATTCATTTGTATTTATTTTACAATATTTTCTGTTTTCCAGATAGCGACAGCCTTCGTGTGCATAATGACATTATTGTTGATATCGTATACCTATCATTGCACTTGGGTGACCGCTGAAGCTTACAGTTCTCCAAGCATAGTTCTATCAGCTAAATCACATGATGGTGGAAAAATTATATTTGATGACTTCCGAGAAGCTTATTATTGGCTGCAGATGAATACACCTCAGGTATGCGAATTATATATAAATCAAACCGAGCTTCTTTGTGGTAAATCTCTTTAGAGTAATTAACCACTGCATACTTTTATTTATCATAGTCTATTTTTGATGTATTTTAGGATGCTCGTGTGATGTCATGGTGGGATTATGGATACCAGATAACGGCAATGGCCAATCGTACAATTCTGGTTGACAATAATACTTGGAACAACACACACATTTCTCGGGTCGGTCAAGCCATGGCAAGCACTGAAGACAAAGCCTACGAAATAATGAGAGAACTAGATGTTGATTATGTACTAGTGATATTTGGAGGACTAACTGGTTATTCTTCTGATGGTAGGTGGACGTTTTATTTATATTACATGTGTAAAATAATAAATGAATGGATTTAAACTTTTTTTTAGATATCAATAAATTTTTATGGATGGTGCGCATTGGAGGTAGTACTGACAGAGGAGCCCATATCAAAGAGTGGGATTATTATTCACCAAGCGGAGAGTTTAGAGTAGATAGGGAAGGTTCACAAACTCTCCTTAATTCTTTAATGTACAAAATGTGCTACTATAGATTTGGAGAGGTTTACACCGAAGGAGGTAAGCCACCTTGCATATTATTAAAAATATTTAATTTTTGTGGCTGAGAACTTCTCACTAGTACAGTCAACAATCCGTTAACGCGGTAAGTGCGTATCGTGTAGTATGAGAAACGTGCTTAAAAAACTCGTATTTAACATACAATTTAGGCTTATTTGTAATACCTCCTATCGAAACTTGGTATCACGTTTTATGGGGCCTTGCGATGAGAAACTCGGAATTAGTACAAATGGCACAATTTTTATCGCGTTTTACAGAGACCTAGGAATACCACCAGAAAAAGGATATATCCGGAGGAAATGATATGTATGGACAATGTGACAAAAATTGGCGCGACGCAGTATTCAGTTCAAACATGTTCGCGCTTTCAAAAGTTTATTTTATAGATGGTTTTCTGGGGACATATTTATTGTTATTTGTAACTAGTTGACCCGACAGATGTTGCTCCTGTATTCATATCTATACAATTCAAAAGTTAGATTTTTTTATATTGTCGGATATTTTTCAAAAAGTGGATGGAATCTGTTTCTATTCCAGAAACCAATGAGTACAATGGCTCTTGGTATTAATTTCACTTTACCATTTGCGCAACGCAGTCCATTGGCTTCGTTTTTGTATTTTAATGCTTTACAATGTGAGCAAACCGAGTTCATTTCGGTCGTCACGTTCTTGTGCAGTACGATTAGATCGGTAATTAGCTTGGTTTGTAGCATTTCGTGTTCATTTATTTAAATTGCCTCGTCTTATAGGAGGCATTATTAAAGGTGCATTCAAAAATGGCAAGCTGTAGATCACAATTATTTTTTGTTGAGCTAATTGATCCAGAAAGTAATAAAGTTTACACAATTACTGTTACTGCCAGTTGCCGTCATGTTGATGATTATTGACGCTCACAGTATCCAAAAAGAACGAAATTTAGGTATTGATTCTAAACGCATATCGGCCATCTCGAACACAAAAATTTATGCTTATAAGTGTGAGCACTCACAGCGCGGAAGCGTCCAACGCGAATGCACCCTAAAATATTGTGTTACATGCAATAACTTTTTTTCACAGGTAGATAAAAAAAAAAACTGCAAACAAAACAAAAGCACACTCAAGAGAATATAATAAAAAATCCGGCAATGGCGGCAAATCGACATTGACAGTTCTTTTTTCAATTTGTTTTTTTTTTTAATCTGATATGGCTTGAAGCCAAATCCTTTAAAGCCATACCAATGTTTTATTTTTCTTTGTCACCTGCCGAAAGTAAAACAAAAGTAATAATATCGCAAAGCCGACCAATTCTACTAAACCGTAGAATCAATTTGAGCTTTATTGCTATTATATAAAGTTCATTTTAAATTGTTTTCTAAGAAATGTAGGTGTGCTCCTAACGTCAAAAAGTAAATTTGCACTTTCTTACCGCTATACAAAGTTCAAATTCAATCATATCTATCAAAAAAGTGTGCGTATGTGCCTTGGAGCACAGAATACGTCGTTGGAAGATTTAATGTCGCGTTTCGAAACTGATAAAAAGTGATCGCGGTCCCGACAAAATTGAATAGTCACAAAAATATAATAATAAGAACTTGGTCGGCTTGGTTTTAGTTAGAAATCGTTTGTATGTGAAAAAGAAATGAACTCTTTTTTGGGTTTTCCCGGCAATTATTCGATTTTTTCTCGCTGTAAGAACCATCCTTGGACTTCAAAGAACATTTTCAAAAAAGAGTTGGCGAAATTGGTCCAGGCGTTGTTGAGTTATGCACTTACCAAAACATATTACGATTCATTTTTATGTTATAGATTATTTTATTTAAGGTTCGAATTATAAAATCATTCAAATTTGTTGAAGAAATTATCACCTGTTTCTTCAGCAGACGTGAATTTTGTCCCCATTTTATATTATTTTTTAAAATCTTTTCCTAGCCTTCCTTATATTTCGACATGATGACGGTTCAGAATTTTTTTTTGTAATACTTAATCAATCAAAATGTGGTATAGAACATGTGGAATAACAAAAACCGATGCCGTACACAGCTATGATATAATCTAGCATGTGTATATTAACACACTCTGAAAGATAAGAGCAGAATTAAACTCCAATTGACTTTTCTCGATTCATTGCATTAATACCCTTTTAATGTCTACTTAATACCAGAGTTATTCATTGATTGCGCAATGAACTTATGTGCTGTATGAACGAAAATCGTGTAATAGGAATAGGAAGTTCGTAATATCGGAGGGATGTCACATTTTAGATCCACGTAATATGGGAACCGCGTTTCCCGAGGATCGTGTTAAGGGACGGTTGACTGTATTTGATTTTTGTAAATATATGTTCTACATGATATAGCAGAAAATCTGTCAATTTAGGTCATATAGTTTAATTTAATGTTTTCTAACCACGCACATTCCAACAAGTTTTGAAAGTGTGATGTGTGTGATGATGATGATAACTCATGAGCTAAATATAGACTTAAATTCATCTGATGATTTTATATCATATATTGTGTCGTGCTGTTTATCTAATGAATTTGTGTCATTTATAGGAAAGCCTCCAGGTTACGACCGTGTACGTTCGGCAGAAATTGGCAATAAAGATTTTGAACTCGATGTACTAGAAGAAGCCTACACAACCGAGCATTGGTTAGTAAGAATCTATAAAGTAAAAGATCTGAGAAATCGTGGTGTATAAAAATAGGAAATACAAATTAATCGTACTAGTTTTAAAATATAGTTTTTCAGGTAACGACTCTAGTTTAAAACATAGTGTATATAATAATATAAAATCACGATTTTTAATAAAATTATCATAAGACATCACAATATGTTAGTTATTTTGTACTATTTTTATTATTATTTGATTAATAAATCTTTATCACTAAAGTGGTCTCATAATTATTATTCTAGTTTTCTTCTTGATAGAATACAATTTTTAATATAAGTAGTGATGTATGACATCATGCCTTAAAGCAAACTGGTGGAACTTGCCGTACCGTAATTAAATATTGGAATGATTTTAATTGATTTCAAATAGATTATTATGAATATTGTAACTTTCATTATTCATATTTAGTAGATGAAATGTAAGTAGCTTATAAATTGAACGACGGTCTTTATACATGTTTATATGAAAAGTAAATAAACAAACCTCATAGGAATTTTATAAACTGAATTGCAAAGCTAAAATTATTTATTTCAAGTATATAAGCGAGCTTTAGAATTTTTGATAGAATTAAAATTAAAAAATCTGATGATTTCAATATTAAAAAAAAAGAAAATTAAAAAGAAAGTGGAATTTTGAGTTGAAAAAAACAATTTATTTCTCAAAAACTAATTGATTCTAAGCATTGTCAATGCAAGCAATATGTGTTTTAAATCATTGGAATTAGATGCTGCGTTTTCACAAAAACTGTAGATTATAGCACTTTTTGCTCTTCATCTACCAAACGGGTGGACCTGCCTATGCAAAAATCTAACAAAAACGTCTCGCTGTCAATGTGAATCAATTGTATTTTGAATCAATTTCAAATAAGAAATCAAACACTAATAACAAGCACATCAGATATGCAAAAAGTAAATGTTGAGAATTAACTAATCATTTGCCAGAACAAATTGCAGCATGAAATTGCTGCAATATTGCCAGAACAATGCAGCTCATAATTGCAATTCTCTGTAACATCTTGAGATTCATTAGCACGAAACTCCGCTGTCTTGACAACAATGGTATTGAAAATAGCAAAATACGACCGCAACCAAATACCGGATGCATAAAACTGACAAAAAAAATCCTACATTGTTTTTCAAAAGAAAAATGAATTAATTCATGATATGTTACCGAATATACAAAGAAATTAATTGGATCATAACTGACTCAGTGATCGTACTATACCAGGAGCTAAGAATATGCTGACCAGGCATAGCAAAGCAACAGAAACTGTTGTTATTTAGAATAAAATTGTGAATTATTCAACGAAGTTTTTGAATTTAATAGATATAGCTGAATGCCGCTATATACTCTGTGATTGAAGATTAGTCAAATGCGTATTTGCATCTTCCGAGTTAATGCAATACCCGTTCAGTTACTAGACAGATAATATAAAGGAAATATAAATAAAACAACGGTTTTAACTGAGAGATTTAAAGAAGTGGTTCTTCTACCACGAATTACAATGGCACTATCAGAATATACCATACTATTTAGTATTTAAATGATTGAAATTTTTGGTACGCTTAAGATTTACCATGAAATAAATAAAATAGTGGGTAGTACAGACCTAGGGCACTTCCTTGAGCTGAATTAAATTCCACTCGACCGTTCTCGAATCATGGCATTTTTTTATAGTCATAAATAAATTTTAGGGTCAAACGATGTTTATTTCAGACGTGATTTAGAAAATCAATGTTTTTCGCAATTGTATGTGGCATGTTCAGATGTGAGAACACCTAAGAATTTATTGGGGGAATTATTCCATGGGGAAGGGCTTATATGATCGTAATGCCTCGCCTCAAAAGTCAGTCATTGCCTTCACCAACTTGACCACTGCTATTGAATACAATAGAAACTACATTGTTCCCACGGCAACCCGATCTAAACTATCAGATAACACATGTTGACCTAAATGATATTTAACACAGCAAGAACGGATAGAAGCTTGTCATTGAGTTGGAAATAGTAAGGCACAGGGATTATATTAATTCCTAATATCGCTTCAAAAGCATCAATATTGGCATCTCAGACAATATTTTTGGTGCCTATATTACACGTTTAAGAGAAAGAGTTCCACGAAAATGCAAACAGCAGAGATTAGATCCCAAAGGAAGAAAACCACCAGATGAAACGTCACCTTACCGCCCCATATATATGCTGGATACATGGGGGAAATTTTTTAAAAGAATAATTGGCAGTCGATCAGTATAGTTTTCGCAAAAGGCGATCAAATATCGACGCTATAAACGAACTTGATAGTTTATATATTATCCCTGGCAGTTTGTTAGTTATATATTATCCTTGGCCAAGGAAGCAATTGCTGGAACCAGATGATAGTAGCTACATTATATAACAAGAATATGCTTTTAATTCCGCAAACTGGAATTGCATCATTCCGTTCTCGACCGCCGAAGAAGTCACACGTGTTTTTTCACTTTCAATAAATTGTAACAGTACATTTACCTAAATTTTACTTAAAAATTAATACCTTACCCATAATAGCGCCTACTTTACTGCTTAAAAGAAATAAGTTTGCCTGTTATACCGTTACGCCATTGTCCGCTTTTGCAAAGTAAAGAAGTAAATACTAAGTTACAAAAACAAAATACGTGGAATTATCAAGAAACCCCTCTGAATCATCAAGATGGTTATTACAAGATCAAATTTGGTAAGTCAATCCAATATTATTACCGTAACGAACGATTCTTCGTTTTTAGATAGCACGATTGCTTGTATTGATTGTTCAAATTATCGCGATATTATTAACACGCTAAATTCAATTATTAGTAAAAAAAATAAAACCATTACTAGATTAACTGAAAAATTGTCCCTGGCCAATTCCAAGTTGATCAGTATTAGTTCCGATTCATTAGTAATCTCGCCTAAAGTTGATGTTATTTCTCGCAAAGACTCAACTACCGCGTCTATAGTTACTTCTAAACCAAAGGTTTTACTTTTAACTGATAGTCATGGCAGAGCATGGTCCTACAACTATGGTCAAACGTTAGTGTTTTCGGCAAGGTAATACCGGGAGCAAGAATATCCAATGTTGTTTCTGGAATTGCAGATGCCGTTGTTAATTTTGGTAAACGGGATCATGTGGTCATTATGGCTGGGACAAACGACTCAAATTCCGATTATGCTATTCAAGATGCGTTGGAATTTGCTCGTCGTTCATGTAGTAAAACAAATCTTTGTATTGTCACAATCCCTTATCGTTATGACTATCATGACCTAAACCCCAGAATTTTCAGCATTAATCGTTGCATCTTCCGCGATTTCGATAATGGTAAATATAGTAACGTCCATATCTTTGATATTAAAAGATGTTAATAGACTTGACTACACTCGTCATGGTCTTCATTTTTTACTGAAGACAAAGTTAAAACTTTGTCGTTATCTTATACGGGAAGTTTTTTCTCCGCTGATTTCAAGTTCTAGTAAATCTAGTTCTTTTCGGCCCAGATTCTGAAACTTTCGTATTTTTTCAAAATATTCAGAACTTACCAAATAAAATAAATAAAATCGAATTAGCTCTGAATAAATACTAACCATATTTTTTATGTTTAGCAGAGCATTGGCTAACAGACACTCAATTAAATTTAATTAAAATTAAAAATTATTCCTTATGTTCTTCTTTCTCTCGTAGCAACTTTAAACACGGGGGTGTTTGCATATTTTATTATAACCGGTATTTCACAAATATAAAAAGTATTTGAATTTTGTGCAATTGAAGCAATTATTTCCAAACGGGTTTATTGCGTTGTTTGCGTCTATAGAGCGCCCGATCAAAATGTGAACAAGTCTTCTTTATGATTTAATAGAAAACCTTTTTAATAAATATGACTCAATTACCGTGTGTGCTTTTAAGCCATGAGAAAATCTCCTACAAAGTATGAAATCCTTTGATATGAATCTCATGATTAAAAAACCAACTAGAATTACAAACTCTTCCGCATTGACATTTTTCACAAATTTATCTAACGTCGAATCTTTCGTTATAAACACAAGCCTCTCTGACCATTACGGCAATATAGAATCATCAAAAGCTATCTTTAAATATAAACGCAAATTTAACGATACAAATAAACTAAAATTTAGAACACTTTTAGAGCAAGAATCACTATTAGCATTGGATCAAAATATTACGTTTGAGGTATTTATTACTTCTTTTTTGTCTAAATTTAATCTCGCATTTCCAATATTAAAGTCTAAGAGTTCTTTAAGCAAAGATCTGCGCACTTGGTCCCCCAAAGGGTTAAATATTCCTTATAATAAGTTACTGCAATTAGAAAGAATATCCAAAAACAACAACGACTTAAAATTCATGATTTACTTTTTGGAATATAGAGAAATATTTAATAACTTATGTAAAATTGCTAAAATTATGTATAATGACAATATTATTACGAAATCTAGCAACAAACAAAAAGCAATGTGGTCTCTCATTAAATCTGAAGTGAATTTAAAATTGTGTTCATCTGAAATAGATTTTCTAACTATAAATAACGTAACAATTCAAAATAAACAAACAATTGCAAACTCTTTGAATAATTTTTTTGTTAATGAAGTACTCGATATGACATCAAACATAGTAGTCGACCCGGTTATTTCCAGCGCTTTTTTTTCAAAAATCACCGTAAATTCCAAATCATTATATCTTTACCCTATTTCTAACAAAGAACTCTCTAACGTTATATTATATCTCTAAAATACCTACTCTTCTGGTCCTGATGGAGTACCATCGGATATTCTTAAATCATTTTTTCCATTTTTTATTGATAAACTTATATTATGTTTCAACAATGCTATTAGTGATGGTTCATTTCAAGCATTCAAAAATTAGACTTCTTTATAAAAAAGGTCCTACTGATATTATTAATAATTATAGGTCCATTTCTTTGTTGAACACTTTTAATAAAGTTTTTGAAAAAATATTGTATAATGGACTTAATAACTTCCTGTCTGCAAATAACATTCTTTTTAAAAATCAGCACGATTTTCGTCAAAACCGCTCAACTTTTCATTCAATTTACACATTGGTTCATAATATCATTAACTCTTTTGAAGAAGGTTCTTATTGCGTGACAGTATTTTGTGATCTTTCAAAGGCTTTCGATAGTATTTCTATGATATCCTTATTAATAAATTAGAAAAATATGGTGTGCGTGATTTACCACTTCAACTATTCGCATCTTATCTATCTAGCAGAACACAATCAGTTTATCTTGATGATCAAGACCCCACAGTAAAATCTAATAAGTTAAATATCAAACTCGGAGTCCCAAAAGGCTCTATTCTTGGTCCCTTGTTATTCTTAATTTATATTAATGATTTGCCTAATTGTACCGATCTTTGCAAATTTATTCTTTTGCCGATGATACAAGTTTAATTATTAAAGGAAAATCTTTTGAGGAAGTCAGTTTTAAACTAAACCAATCAATGATTGCAGTTTCTAATTGGTTCAACTCTAATAACCTTTTACTTAATAACGATAAAACTAAAATAATGTCGTTTCGAGATCAATTCCCTAATTATTAATGATGTCATCTTCAATTTTCTGCCGTTTCTAAATTCCTAGGAATTCAAATTCAAAAAAAACTAAATTGGGATCATCATATTTATTTGTCATTAATACCTAAACTTTCTAGAACTTGTTTTATGTTAAGAGTTCTTAAATCTAAAATTAGTTTAAATTGTCTTCTTTCTATCTATTACTCCAACTTCTACTCGCATTTGGTCTACGACATTCAATTTTGGGGTGTTTCAGCATCCTTAAAACATGTTTTCAAACTTCAGGAAAGAGCACTAAGAATCAGGTTCTCTCTTAATTCGATGACAAGTTGTAGAAATATTTTTCAGAAGTATAACATTCTTACCGTTTCTAACATATTCCTACTTATTACACTTCTCTTTATAAAAAATAATACCCAGTACTTTAATTTATCCTCCATGTCCAATTTCCACTATGTCACAAGGAATAGAACTATCAAAGGATCGACTTTTAAGCTTAATTCTACTTTTAATTCAATTGATGGTTTTGATATTCAACTATTCAATTTATTACCTTTACAAATACGTCAACTAAGCAATCATAAATTCAACAACGTTTTGATTAATTTATTAAAAACCAACAGTTTTTATTACATTTTTGAATATATTAATTTTGACTTCAAGAAATACAATGGTACCATCCCCTTCAAATTATAAATATCTATTGTTACTAATTATATGTGATATCTCACAAATACAGCAATTTTTGGCTATAACTGAGTATTACTTAGCTGTGAAATATTTTTCTTCGTCTGATACTGCTTTTTTCAGAAAAGCGTCTAAACTTTTTAATAATTTCTGCGAATCAATGGATATACAGGACCTCAACTATTGAAGATGCTCTAAACTTCCCCTAGGGTAAGTTATTGTAATGGTCCGGAAATCGAAATTGAAAATTTTTACATTTCTCGACGTTTTGAAGGTTTCTGAACATTTGGCATACCTCAGAAAAAATGAATGTGTGTGTGTGTATGTATGTATGGATACAAATTTCCAGTCACGTTTTCGGGCGCACGGATCAACCGATTTGAATGGTTCAAAAAACATTCGGTTCATATTAGTAGGGAAAAGAGCTGATTAGTTTTTGGCAAAGGCAGGCCCAGCCATTTCGAAGATACGGAGCTAAATGTGCAAAAAATGGCAGTTTTTGAGAGAACTAAGCGTCCGATTTAAATGATTCAAAGAACTTTCTGCTTGTCTTAACAAAATAATTGATTTTAGAAAAAAAAAATTCTAATTTTTTTTTCAAATCTTTTTTTTTAAATTTTTTTTGTATATCGAAAATGATTCAGATTTTAATTTTAATTCTGACTATAGTTCTAATATACATTAAACAAATAATTTCAACTTTGCAATTTAGTTTATATAATTCATATAGATATTAGACAATGTTACAATATTTATAATAATCTACTTGAAAACATTCAGTATTCCTTGAACATTTCGTTACGGTACGGGAAGTTCCAGCAATTTGCCTTAAGGCACGATGCCATACACCCCACTAGTTTAATTGTAAATTTATGTAAAGCTCTGTTCTAGGTTTTGAGACTGGAGATTTCACCATTGTTTAATCGCTGGATGAAAACAACAAATTTCCAATGGGCACAACAAAAGAATGAAGCTGTTCTTATCACGAGTAGAAAAATAATACGGACCATTAAGCTGAAGATAGCAAATCTAGAAATAACGTCAATGCCCTACATATGTTACCTTGGTGTAATGGTTGAAGACATTATTTTGAAAGCGCCAAACGAGAATAAATACGAAACTCTGAAACATACTCTCATCAAGAGGGTATCGATGTCCGAAAATCGCAAATTAGAACAGTTACTGGACAGAGAAAAAATTGGCGACAGACTGGCATCGCAGTTTTTGCGTCATTTGCGCACGCTAGGCGGATCAAAAGTCGACGTTAGTATCATTAAGACTCAAAATATTGTGGATCAAGCGGCTACCAGAAAAAATTCAAGCCATCATATCGGAATACGACAATCTCGAGCTAGATAAAACTGCAGACAAGGCGGATAAAATCGCCGATATATCGTTGGAGCACCAAACCCAAGCAATTAATAAACGAATGCCATCCACGTTCAAAGAAATGAATAATCTCATCTCAGAACAAAGTTTGGATCTCCAAAACCAGAACGCCACGTTGAACTCGAAGATAGACTTGTTAGCTAAACAAGTTCAAGCTCTCACCGAAGCCGGCAGATACCGAACCTTACCATCAAGGTCGAAAGTCGCACGTCCATCTCCACGTGGCTACTGAAGGTACCACTCAAGATTTGGAGCTAAAGCACGGAAGTGTGATGAACCCTGCTTATTTAAATCTTTAAACATAAACGGCAGTCAATGAATGCGGCGCCTGAATGTCAATAAATTAGTTCAACAAGCCGCCTATTAGTGGTAGACGAGGCATCCAAACAAGAGTTCTTAGTCGACACGGGCGCGGAGTTTTGTGTATACCCTCGCAGAAAACTGGCAAAAGGGCAGCATCAGCGTACCAATTATACGTTGTATACGAATGGCACGAAGATAGCGACCTATGGGACAGTGCAGCTAATATTGAATTTCGATCTAAGACGCAATTTTTCTTGGAAATTTGTGATCGCCGACGTCGAAAAAAACATTATTGGAGCAGATTTCTTATCATTCTATAACCTATTGGTAGATCTGCGCAACAATCCCTTGAAACGTAAAGATATATAAAAATTTTCATTTTCGATTTTTATGCGATTATTATAATTTGCCCTATGAAAAGTTAAAAAACATATTACTTGTATTGATATAGTAAAAAAATGGTTAGAGTTTTGGGAAGACTAGCGGTCTAGCGGTTTTGGCGATCAAATAAAAGAATTTTTTACAAATGTTATTCGGCGGTCAAAAGTGATCATTAAAAATGTTTAATTACTGTACGGGCAGTTTCAGAAATTTGCCTTAAGGCAAGTTCTTAGTCGACACGGGCGCGGAGCTTTGTGGATACCCTCGCAGAAAACTGGCAGAAAACTGCCATGCACCACTAGTTGAATTGAATTCTTATTTCTATCCAAACTTTTTAGAACATCCATAAATTTAAGTAAGTTCATCATTGTTTGCAAGAATTTTTTAATTTTTTAATTGTTTTTAATGCATGTATAATTTGCTATTTGGGAATTGAAATATATTACTTATTAATTTGGGGGTTTTATGCTATTTATTCTATTGAGCAAATTATGCCAAGGGAGCAAAAAAAATCTAGTTTTTCATTATTAAACATAACACCCGTACTTTGTGTTGGATTTTTTTAAATTTAATTTTTCATCATTTCTAAATATCCCAAATTGCACCGTAAACTTCTCCTAATTGATATCGTAGGGGCCAAATTGTATGATTGTTATTTTAAAGTTAAATTTTTAAAACGTCCAAAGATTAGTAAAGGATGCAAATAAATTATATTTTTCTTGAATGATACTTAGGTAGGACCGCCCCTGTGCATAATATATGTGTCGATATTGTTTTTGTAATTTCAATATTTATTACAACTGTTAAATAATTAACATCTAGTAATATTGATAAATAATAACATAAATTTAAATAAATAAGAGTGCAAAGGATAGAATTTACATAAAACTAATATCCGTAATATGATGATTTAATATAAAATAGAAGCAAATAATAATAAAAATAAAATTAATAAATAATATAAATAAAATTTCTGAACATTAAAATAATACTAGAAAAATAATAAAATATAACAACATAACAATAATAGAAATAGTAACATAATAATAATAATAATAATAATAATAATAATAAAATAATAATAATAATAATATAAATGTTAGCGTTTACAAATTATGAGATCATTGGGAATTTTTCGTTTTAGCCTGGTTGGGCGCGCTTCTGAGAATACTTTTTGTGCCAAGTAATTTGGGTGTTTGTCAATTCTTCTTTTGTAGTTGTTTGTTTTTTGTTGAATTATTTCATTTACCGTCATCATGTTGCTGTCCTGGTGAATCAACCAGTTGGGAACGTACCTAGGTGCGTTCAGTGCCTGCCGTATGATCTTGTTCTGCACTCGCTGAATAATCTGTATATTGTTTTTTTGGCGGTGCCCCATAGTTGAATCCCATAAAACCACATTGGTTTGAAAATACATTTGTAATTAATTAGTTTGTTGTTTGACGATATGACATGTCAAGTCATACGCCACAATATAGGGCCACAATTTTCATTGATACCTTAAAACAAAATCCAAGCGGTAACTGTCATACTAAATTTGACTCAAAATTTACAAGTGCATACTAATTTATATATATTTTTTTCAAAATTGAAAGTATAAAACGTAACTTCATAGTAAATAAATTCTAAGAAATGTGTTGCCATATAAACTCTTAATATTATCATTTCATTAAACTGCTATCTAAATCATTTTCAAAAATATGTCTTCTTCTAGAACGTTAACGAACGATGAATTCTTACAGGAGTCGTTGAGCGACCTGACAGAAACGGAAGCGGACAGACCTGAAGTATGCATCCTGAGTTCCGATAGCCACAGGTCAAGTGGGAGAGACCGCCATCTGTATCCCAGGTAATGATTATTCTTAGTCTCGTCGAAATTATATTTCTAAAATAAATTATAACAAAAAATAATAAACTAGTCGGGTGGGTGGCATCGTGCCTTAAGGCAAAATGCTGGAACTTCCCGTACCGTAACGAAATGTTCGAGGAATACTGAATGTTTTCAAATAGATTATTATAAATATTGTAACATTGTCTAATATTTATAGGAATTATATAAACTGAATTGCAAAGTTGAAATTATTTTTTTAAAGTATATTAGAACTATAGTCAGAATTGAAAATAAAATCTGAATTATTTTCGATACCCAAAAAAATTTTTCAAAAAAAAATAAAAAAAAATAAAACAAAAATTTTTTTTCCAGAATCTATATTTTTTGTTAAACAAGCAGAAAGTTCTTTGAATCATTCAAATCGGACGCTTAGTTCTCTCAAAAAACTGGCATTTTTTACATATTTAGCTCCGTATCTTCGAAATGGCTGCGCCTGCTTTTGCCAAAATCTAGTAAACACTTCTCCCAATCATTCCTAATTAAATGTTTTCTAGATCATTCAAATCGGATACTCCGTTCTCTCAAAAAGTCGATTTCTATTTTCTGCACTCTTTGCTCCGTATCCTCAAAACGGCTGGACCTGCCTTTGCCAAAAACTAATCAGCTCTTTTCCCTATCGATAGGAATCGAATGTTTTTTGAACCATTCAAATCAGTTGATCCGTGCGCTCGGAAACGTGACTGGAAATTTGTATCCATACATGCATACACACACACCACACACACACACATCCATTTTTCTGAGGTATGCCAAAATGTTCAGAAACCTTCAAAACGTCGAGAAATGTAAAAAGTTTCAATTCCGATTTTCGGTCCATTACAATAACTTACCCTACGGGAAGTTAATTAAAAAATAGTGAAAATAGCAATCTCATGATTATATATATTTCAAAAAATTTCAGCCCGTAAGCTTTGATCAGCAAGCACCTAAATAAACGCCAAAACGATAGTCGTGAGCGGAACGCACAGACAGGGATATGTGCAAACACAACCAATAAAAAACAATTTGTAATAATTTGACACGTTTTCGTTTAGTGTTTAGTTTTCGGAAACTGTTAAGTACATCCCCAGACAGGTTTTTGCATATTTTGATTGAAATCAAGTGATAAGATTTTGTCACCTCAAAGATTAAGTTTTGGGATTATTTTTTTTATTTTTTAATAAAGCATATATAAAAAACACATATTATGCTACAGTTTTACCCTTTTACCACACACTCGAAGTAATTTTACCCTTTTACCACACAAGAAATGAGAATTATTATGGTTTTTTATTCATCATTTTTCACATCTAATGGCCGTAAAAATTTTGGAAACTGTTAGGTATATGCTAAGATTTTGTAAAGGTTACTTCTTACTTCTGACGTACGTTCGTTCAGACCCGTTTTTTGAAATTTGGCCATATAAAATATATTTTTTATCGACGTTTTCGACAAAAATCTTGAACAGATTATAAAATTGTGAATCGTTCTGATAAAATCTGCTAAGCTAACTTTGAAAAAACTTCATTTTTTTGGCATATTGTAAAATATAACTTTATGGTGTGCAACATTACAGATAATCTCTGCTCCACAATAATATTTTATCTTATTGAATTTTATAGCGTCTTCAAAATCTTTGGAAAAATTAGAAAACGTATATTTTCAGAGAGTTGAGCAAACCAAGCAGTAGTGCTCGACATTCTTCCTCTACCAAAATCGAAAATGAGCACCAAAAGCTGGAGGAAAAAACTACTTCACAGTTTATTTCTTCAGTTTGTCCAAGAAATGAAGATTTTTCAACAGATCTTGCCATGACTATAAGACCACAAATACCTCATGGGGAGTCTAGATGTTCTATGGTCGGGGGTAAAAGACCAGCAGGGAGAGAGAGGCATCAGGAAATTGCTATGGACTTACGTTGCATCATGGGAACATGTAGTACGTTATTGGTCAAACTAATGGCGCATAGCTTTAAAGAATAAAGTGAATTGCATAAAACAATTTTTGGATTTCTATAAAACATTGTTTGTGGCTTTTTTTTATAAGCCCAGAACGGCTGGACTTTTCTTTTACATTTCTACAATTGCTTCTGCGCAATATGTGAAAACGTTATAATTGCTGCAAACACGATTAAATACAACTCGTCGGCGACTCTAATTTATTTTTCTTTAGTATCGGCATGCAAAAAGAAGAAGGCTGGTCGCACTCTATGGTCAAAACGCAACAACGGTAGATCAGATTTTAGCAGGCCAGTGGATTTGCGATTGGAGAGTAACATTGGTATTTGCATCATATATAATATTATTAATTATTTATCACAGGCTTATATGATTCGGAGGAAAATTGATAGTTATGATCTTGAAAATTTTTCAGTTATAATTTATACAATTGAACAATTTAACAGTTGAAATACAATCCATGACAAGTGACAAGCTTAAAACACGTCTTAGATTACTCACTAATTTACATGGGTAACTTCGCTAGAATAATATCAAAGCCCAATTAATAAGAAAGTTCTAAATTGAATTTCAGTTCATAGATAAGACGGCCTAGTGGTTGGATCAATAGATAAGACTATCATAACCAGATCAATAGATAAGAATATCAGTGGTCAGAAGATTTTTACTAGTAAATTATACATCTTGTTTTCTTTGGTTAGTTTTGAAAAATATTGTTAAATAAAAAAAATTGAGATATTTTTTCATTAGATATATACTATAGTATATTGACATGGCATGTATTGACGTATTTTTTTATTTATTAAAATAAACACATTGATTGAGAAATGAAATACACAAATATAAAAAAATAATTACTATACTACCAGGATTGTACAAGAAAAGAACAGAATACAAGAATAAATTGTGGTCTGATGCTAAGAAGACAAAACGAGTGTTTCATCAAAAAACTCAAGATTATCACAATTTAGAAAATTACAAGGTAATATAGACATAGTTTTGCTTTAAATTAATATTTTGCTACATCTGATAATATATTGTCATGTTAGTGTAAACTGATCGCTTTGAAGTCGACTATGACTGAATAATTGTATGCACCGAGTTGCCATTTAATATTAAAGCTCAATCGCGAAAATAATGCTCAATAAAAATTTTATGTGTGGCTGTATATGGATCATTTATGCATATTTTTTGCAAAATACCAGATACGAACTACCAACCTTTAACATTATGTGATAACATTTTAGCTTTCAAATAAATGTAGGACTAACAGATTACGTATATTTAGTTAATATTTTATATATTATAGGGTTATCAGCATTTAGAAATTAAAACATACGGCAGAGCAGTAATGTCATCCAACACAGATATAATCAAAGACAAATCCAAAAGTCCAAAGAAATCATCAAAGGTAATAATTTTTTCTTATTCATTTTATCAATAACTTTAGTTTTAATAGTTTTATCTCGTAGATTATTTCTCCTGATCTTAATTTGGCATCACACAAAACCTTACAATGATTTCGATTCATTGCGTCATGTTAGACCAAAGCCAGTTCCACCACCTAAAGAGGCTACTGGACAAACACAGACTGATATTGATATTGAAGAAAAGCCTTTGGCCAATTCGGAGGTAACACTAAGAAAATATATTCATGAGATATATCATGTATTTTATAAGTTGACAAAGGTGAAAAATCAGTTTGGTTAAAAAAAAAACAAATCGGAGATTTGTTATTCAATCTTCCCATACACAAATTAATATGCAAATTTGATTTGTATGAAGAGTCAATTCCTAATCTTGCAATAAAAAAATTGTTTTCAATCACAAATTAAACCAAAAAGCATGCAAGCCAATATTTATATGATGCGTTAATAAACAAGACTTAACTAAAATAGACTTCTTAAAAATCAAAATAACTTTGTTCCATATAACTTCTTGGAAGATCTAAAAACATATAAAGGTGTGTCGAAATCACTTCGTGTACTTGTGACTGTGTCTTCTCGAAAACATAGCGATAAAGAGCGTTCTTATCCAATGTATAAGGAATATTTTGCTAATTAGAAATTTATGTGTACTGGAAATAGGAAATCCTAAAGTTTTGTTTTTTATTTCAAATCAGCTTTTTCCTTATCAGTGAAACCATATCTAACTGTCCTACGGTATCTATCTTTATACGATTTTCTACCTCTAACTACTCTGTTGAATCAGGTTTATAATGATTTTT
>NW_020537639.1:0-31776 GCF_003426905.1 Ctenocephalides felis
TTCACAAATAATTAGCATAATATAAACCTATAATCATAGCTGGGCACCGTTAATCAATAGTTAACTTCGTTAATCGTTAATCCGCTACAAAAAAAGTTAGCTTCGTTAAACGTTAAAGCGTTACATTTTCTGAAGAATTAACGCAAGTTAACGTTAATCGTTAATCCGTTAATAATGTAAAAATTACATTTTCATATCATTGCGTTAGTGAACTGCGCTTTATGCATACACCCGTGATAATAACGCTATTGGTCAACTTTCCGTTTTTATGATTGCATATTGTTTTTACAAGAATTTTTAACTTTCCGAAGGAGAAGTTTATGTTTTCATCAAAAATCCGATTCGCTAATTTTATGTTTCTCTCGACGTTTTCAAGCCATTCTGAATCGAAATGAGACCAATTTGGAAAAAGTATGTGTGTGTGCGTGTATGTGAACAGATTTTTTGCCGTAAATCGACGTTCTCTCAAAACCGGTTCGACCGATTTCAAAAATTTAAAAGTCAATCGATGTATCTCGATGAGAATTATCGTTTGTCGGTTTTGTGCGACGATCTGCCGAGCCGTTTCTTTGCAAACAGCAGAAAAATGAAAAAAATTTCGTCCACGTTTTAGGCCCGTCAATTCTGAATCGATTCTGAAAATTCAAAAACCGTTCGAAAGATATTGGTTGGGATCGTGCTGATTAGTTTTTGTGGTAAAGATCGGCCGGGCCGTTTTCTTGTAATTAGTTAAAAAAAAAAATCCGACAATTTTTATGATTTTATTTTGACGGTAGATATCATAGTCTTCTAGATCATACTAAAATATTACCGCCCTACGACAACTCGTTTAGCTTTAAATACTCGTCAAAGTTCACAAAAATTGGTATCGTTTTTTTGGCATTTGTCAAAATTAGACCTTTCGTCGACGTTTGCTCAAAAATGCCTGAACCGTTTTTAGAAATTTAACAGCCATTCGATGTATCTCAATGAGCACCATATTTTGTCAGTTTTGTGAGACGATCTGCCGAGCCGTTTCTTTGTAATTTAAAAAACAGTTTTAAACTTTTCGTCCACATTTATTCTCATTCTACCGAATCGATTTTAAGAAATAAAAAACTGTTCGCAAGATATTAGTTGGGAATAATACTGATTAGTTTTAGGTGAGAATCTACCGATCCGTTTCCTTGTTTCCTTAACTGTTGAAAAAAAACTTTAAGCCGATTGTTATGAAACTTTCTTTGGCGATGTATATAATGGCCTTATAGAACTTACTAAAATAATACGGCCTTACGACAAGTAGTTTAATTTTTCAAAATCATCAAATTTTGAGAAAACGAGTAGTTTTGTTGACGTTTGTTAAAATTAAAATTAGATGATTTACTTTGTATAACGATAGATTATTTGGTCTTAATGAACGTACTAAACCATTAACGTCCTACGAAAACTGGTTTAATTATAAAAATTATTGGTTAGTGAAAATTTGCTTTTAGAAAATACTCCGAGTTAACTTGTTCGTTCGTTTTTAATTATGTGTAATAAATCCTCTCGGAATACTTCTAATCACTCATAAATTAATTTGTTTATTAAGTCGATTATTTACACATATCGAAAAGTTCATGTAACTTGCCTCAAGGCTAAATACTAATACCAACTAATTTTCTAAATAAAGGGAAAGAGTTTTTTTTGCGAAAAATAGGAAACGCGCGACGGGTAGCGTCGGGCATAAGGTGCATATTCCCCTTCATGAACATTAACATGTTGAAGTTCTCGTCTGAAAGCGAGGCTCGTTTTAGTGTCAAAATGTCGTTACCCGTGGAAAACAACGTTCAACTGCAGCGCTTGAGGGTATAGCAGTATTGTATTTAATAAATAGATTTATGAATATCTGTTCCCCGAGGAATGCACCATCGTTGAACGAGTCCTTTGATTTTATATCCAGCCACATTCTAACGAGTCTTTGCGCTATATTCTCTAAAGAGTTGGAGTTCTTTGGTTTTTCTATAGACTGAGTGACAGAATTGAAAAAGTTTTCCGTTTCGTCATCATCGTTGTTACTCGCATTGCTCCCTCCGCCACTTAAACTATCTCTGTCCTTCGAATTTTCTGCTGCTTCTTGCCGTAAGGCATCTTCTACCTTTTTTCCATGCATTTTCTTACTGCATCCACTCTACTGCTGTCGTACGTTTCCAGCCATATCAACCGGAACTTTGGGTGAAATGCCGCGGCATTCAGGAGTGGTCCAAATTTTGCGGTGCCGTGCGGTAAATAGTAGGCATTGGATTAACGATTAACGGACTTCTGGCATTTTAACGGAAGTTAACGTGTCCGTTAACATTTTTAAAAGTTAACTTAAAAGTTAATCCGTTAATCAAAATGTTAACTTCGTTAATTAACGATTAACGGATTAACGAGTTAATGCCCAGCTATGCCTATAATGTAAGTGATACAACCAACTGAAGACAAATCAGAGTTAATATGTCAAATTATTTAATAAGTAATATCAAAGATATTATTTCTTGTAAATAAAAATAGTCTTGTAAATAAAAAATGATTTGATGATTAAAAAATGAAATGCATGGAATATTGCAGATTATCTGCAATATTCCATATATTATAAAAGGGCTCATCAGGGAGGAAATAATCAAACAAAAAATCTCCCTTCCAATTAATTTTATAACAGTGCTGACAGATACAAGATTATATGGAGCTCTTTATATTTACATCAAATCTAATAATATAAAATTATAAATGCAATATACATAAAACAATGATATATATGTAAGAGATAGTGTAGATATTATGTAATTTAGTATATGGCTAATGTACCAGTTTATAAAGCCAATAAAATAATAATAAAAAAAAAAAAAGGCTCATCGGCTAAAAAATTAAATTATATCTAAATGCTAAAGGATATGGTATAAATTTTGGTGTCTTTCATAGGATCGATGCAGGTAATTAAATACTTCTAAAGATCTTACAATTTTCTTGCTCATCTTTCACTCAAAATTCGCAAAAGTGGCCATTTTTATCGAACTCATTTTTTGTCGTAAAAGTAATGGATATCAAAAAAAAAAAAAATGACGTGGCTATATTCACACTGGTCTAGGCAATATTATTTATAACAATTAATAATTAAGAACTATTTGTTTAAGTGTGTGAAATAGTGAGAATTATTTTGTGTTTTGTATTAGTGATGTGATTGTTGAGACTAATTTCTAATTAGCATCCCTCGAAAATTTATAGATTACCCAAAGTATAATATATAGATATCACAACTAAATGTCTTAACCAAATATTTAGTCATGATCTAGATTTATGATGGCGCCACACAAACATAAAAGAAAGAGAAACTAGTTGGTTTGGTATTTAGCCTTGAGGCAAGTTACATGAACTTCCCGAAATGTGTAAATAATCGACTTAATCAAAAAAAAAATGTGTAAATAATATACTTCATTAATCCTACTTTAAAAAAAAAAAACGATAATAATTTTAGCAAACTTTGACGAATTTTTAAAATTAAACTACTTGTCGTTAGGCCGTAATATTACAGTAAGTTCTATAAGACCATGATGTAAATCGCCAAAAAAAGTTCCGTGAAAATCGGCCTAAATTTTTTTTCAACAGTTAATTACAAGAAAACGGCTCGGTAGATTTTCACCTAAAATTAATCAGCATCATTCCCAACTAATATCTTTCGAACAGTTTTTGATTTTTTAAAATCGTTCGGTAGGATGAGCTTAAATGTGGACGAAAAGTTTTTTTCAAATTACAAAGAAACGGCTTGGCAGATTGTTGCACAAAACTGACAAACAATAGTTCTCGTCGAGATACATCGAATGGCTTTTAAATTTTTAAAATCGACCCAGCCGTTTTCGAGAAAACGTCGATTTACGGCAAAAAATCTGTTCACATACACACACACACACACACACACACATACTTTTTCCAAATTTGGTCTCATTCGATTCAGAATGGCTTGAAACGTCGAGAAAACATAAAATTAGCGAATCGGGTTTTTTGATGAAAACATAAACTTCTCCTTCGGGAAGTTAATTAATATTTTCAGATGATTTATTTTTTTAGATAACAATATACATATATACATATGTATGTATACAAATGGGGTCGCAACTCATGGTTTAAGAAGCTATGATCTAGATCATAAGTTTCCAAACTTTTTTTGTATCACGGACATCTTGGGCTTTGCCATGGACCTTCCATTTACCAAATATCATTTTTTTATATATTTCTAACTATATTATAGTTTTTTCCTTCTCCCTTCCAATAATGTCCAGTCCACATTTTTTTATTGTTAAGAGATCACTATTTGAAACTATTGATTGAATCGTTTTTATCTTTAGTATCCAGAAATACTATGACAGTCTCAAAAGGCAAAAAGAGCCTTTCAATAGTCAGCAAATTGGGTCTTTACAGGATCAATCATATAGTATATAATTATTAACATGATGTGTATCCCGATACACTATCGTGGACCCCATTTTCATGTTGTGGTTCATTTTGTTCGTTGACGTGAACCCCCTTAATGCTGTCATGGACCGCCGTGGGTCCACTTTGGGAATCACTGATATAGACCCAGCCAGGTTCAATTAAGGTGGCCATATTATGTAACTAACTTGTAGTTAAAAATATACTTTGAATATTGTTTAAATTCTTTGCAAGTTTCTTGATAATAAACTTTAGTAAAAACAGTTTTCAGTATGTCTATTTTAAGTAAGTCTTGTCGGCAATATCGGCAATGCATATTTATTTACTTCTTCGGCTTCAAATTGCTATTTACTAATTTTAGCTTTACTTAAAGTTTGTTAGGACCCTATTGTATAAATAAATGTTCACGAGTACTTTTTAGGATCCTATTTGAATGATGGAAGTAAAAACAATCAAATTTAAGGCTTTACAACTGTTTTTTTTTATGTTTGATTGATTGATTTTTGAAAGACCAAATTGTTGTAAAATATTTTATTTATAATTTTGTGTATTTATTTTATATTAATTACAAATTATAATTGTATTTACAATAATTTCCATGTTCTAAATATCATATTGATTGACTGTTTATGATGATTTTGGATTGATTCTATTTCGTTTATATCAATATATAGCATATGCTTTGATTTGGCGCGAACAGCTATGAACTACTGCAATACTTTCAAGCTCAGTATTTTAAAAACAGCTTTCGAAACTATGAAGCCAAACATCGTATATGAAAGAGCAAAGAAACAAATTTCCATGGTTGATATAAATATATAAATATTCAGTAAAATATTGAAATATTTAAATTCAATAAATTAAATGTGACGAGACCATAAAGATGTATCCATTTATCAATAAACACCAATTATTGTAAATTATAGCAAATTTTATGATATTACTATAAACTCAATTACAAAATGGTTAAAATAGTCGTTATTTGAAAGCTCGTCCGTTCCGCCATCAAGTCCCACCAGGCGGACCCCTTCTTCAGCCGCTTCTTATTCTTCTGAAGAAGTTACCTCTTTAACAGTTGCTACTTGTTATACCATCAGATAACTTCTCTTAAGTTGCCCGATCTATATTTTTAAGCCGGTTTTACGCTGATATTTTAAAAATTTATTATTATAATCTTGAGAACCAAAACTTTATAAATATTATAAACTCTTGTTTGACGATATAGTTTGTAAAATTAATTGTGCTTAAGCACACGGTATAAAGACTTTAGTATTTACAAATATATAACATGTAAATCACATATTAATTAATGGTTCTTCATTGCTCATAAGACAGTTACATATATTTATCGGCAATGGATTACAATTTTTGAGTGATCAAGTGACGTACAAAGTGGAAATACTATTTTAGAATAAATATCTGTTAGTGATTAAGAATTAGTCGACTTTTAGTGAAAAACTTGTATTATACATATTTAATTCAATGTGCAAGTTTAAGCTACATTCAACTACAAATATAATGATGGTTTTCTCACACAGTCTTATTTTGATCTTAATTCAAATGGTGAGTAATCTTAAAAGCATTAATTATTTGGTTTGAACTTGCTTATCAAACTAAAAGTGATTAAAGCTTATAAAACTTCAGTCCTTTATTTAAGTTAATAATTGGATTTTTTGAGCTATTTCTTAATGCAAAAAAGAATCCAAATTCAAGATCAAATAAGTTCCAATTTAAGCAAGTTTATACAGAGTTTATATACTTGAAGTATTTGAAAGTTTTTCTACTTTTGAATATTTGAATATATATTTTTCGTTAAAAATAATACGTGCTTTATTTAAATTCATACCGACAAATTTTGGATTCACAAGATAATTTGAAAATTTTAAAACGTGCTTTAATAAAAATTACTAGGAGCTATTTGCTTATTACAATTGCATAAATTATAATAAACACAAGATATTTAAGTCGTTCATAATGATACTCTGAAAATTGGCAAACTAAATAAAATAATATATTTTTCAATAAATTTTATGAATTTTAATTTTATATACTTAATAATTTTATATACTTTCATGAATTTTATGTTAATTAAAAAAGAATCCAATTTCGAATCAAAACTTAAGCATAACATTTTTGAGTAAGTTGGTATTTTATACATTCTTACCTAAGTCACTATTAAATTATTTTATATCCAAGTTTTAAATATTTCTTGTACCTATTTACATAAATATACCGGTATGTCTAGTTCTTGATGAAAGTCTAAGTATAATTTTTATATCTGAGATCATTGATTTATCAAAATAATATTTATATTAAATTTCTGAATTGCCTTGATTAATTAAAAGAAAAGTTATCAATAATTAGACAGAAAATGTAGTTTTTGAGCAGTACTTAAGATAAAAAATTGGACCAATTTTAAACAACCCTGATATCGAAAATTAGCGATGTCAATCTTCACTTGACAATATAGATCTTAACCCTTTTCACTCGCGAATTGCGAGATTTATCCGTATTTTGCCGCCGGAGCGGCGGCATCCGAATCGAAAGGGTTAAATACGTTTCTATATGTACCCCTAGTCAATGGAGCGTTTTGCGTCTGAATTTTTTACTGTACTCCTTGCATAAAATTTTGGAATTAGGTTTATCTTACCCTCAAGTTCAAAAGTGAAAACAATTTGGACTCTGCTGCCACCCCCGGGAAGGTTGACATCCCTTCTTAGTGGTGTAATTTTATTTTTTATTTATTTAACTTCCCGTAGGGTTAGTTATTTTTATTAATAATCGATGGAAGAACTGATTATAAAAAAATAATGTTTCATAAAGTTTTTCAATAAAACAAATACTTTTCAAGTTACTGGCTACTACGTATTTGATTCTTTTTCGTGTTTTTCATCGTTTTTTGCAAAAATATACTTTTTAGCAAAAATCATGTAATGAACAAAATTATGTAAAATCTTATATAATAAATGGGTGTTTCATAAGTCGTTTAGTCCTTATAGAGCCAGCCCTATTAGATAAAATTTTATTAATGAAGTAATCAAATATGGATGGATAAACCGTTGGCTTAACATCTAAAAATACAACGTAAGGAAGTTTTAGCTCAACAGCTTATAGCAAGAGAAATATTTTGAACAAATGGGCAGATTGGATCATATTTCTCATTACATCAATGTGGTATTATATATAATTGCTTTACATTTACTTTACTCCATTCTCAATCGTGTATAGTTTCTTAGATTGTTTTTGAGTACAAGATATTCATACTTGCAAACTTCATACAATGCAAAGTTTAAAAATTTAATTCAAATAATCAGTGCTATATGCATAATGCACATTAGATTCAAAAGAAAGCATTTTATGAATTTTTGACTTGGTCTAAAATTCAAAAATTAAAATTTTTGTATATCATTTCATACACTAGAGAAAATGGATGTGTGTATGTAGTATATATGTATGTATGATTACAATTTTTCGTCGATACTTTCGGGAACGCCGCTCAACCGATTTGAATTATTCAAAAACCATTCGATTCCTATTGATAATTAGTTGCTGAATAGTTTTTGCCAAAATTTGGTTCAGCCGTTTTGCAGATACGGAGCCAAGAATAAAGAATTGATTAAGTTTTTGCAAAGCCAGGACCAGTAATTTCGGAGATCCAGAAAAAAAGTTAATAAAACGCCATTTGGCGGTCGAAAATCAGATATTTTGTAATTTGAACCTACCGGTGTGATTTTGCCTTAAGGCACGTTGCCATGCACCATCAGTGTCTTTTAATTTCAAACTATTGAGAATGACAATACAAAGAACTGCTATAGTACCAATTCTAGAAAAAGCATTCATTGTGGAATCTAATAAATGTTAACGACAAAGAAAATCAAATATGTCATTTAGTGTTTTTGCTGATTAAGTAAGCAAAGTAAAGGTCTATCAAATCCACCTGCCGATTCAGGCGAGCGCGTTCTTTCGGAGAGCGATCCGTTCCGGTGTAACGAAACCGTTCGCTTCCTCGAGCAAATACGCCGAGACACACATCACCATTATTGTCGTCATACTATTTTATTCAAGAGAACGACTGAACAATATGAGTTGGAATAAAATAAGGAACAAGTGAACGACCCGAGTCTATGTCTATATCAGTTTGGACGGCATGCTCTACTACCCGTCTCATAGAAAAAATTAGAGTCAAGCGACTTCAAATTTCCCACAGATATAGTATCAGAGAAAAACAAACGGGCGAAAGTGCTAAGGCAAAATGATTACAGTCAGGTACTCTAAAAATTTTTAGGCTAAAAAATCATTTCGCCCTAAATAAATAAGACATTAAATAAAGGATAACTCTCGCATATCGATATTTTAATTTAGGCCCAAAGCAAGCCATTAAATATGCTCAAATACCACTCAACGATTATGTAGCTATATACGATTGTTAGTAGAACTTGCTTTTTCTATTAAAATGTTGATTACAATTATCGTAATGGGAAATTTGTTCCAATTATTATACCATAATGGAAAATTATTTTTTGAGTATTTGAATAAAACTTTGTACGATAATAGAGTGAATGGTCTTAACAAACACCTTAAGGGCGTCCATTAATCACGTGAGGTTTTTAGGAAGAGGGGGTTAGATAAAAAATCACAAAATATTACGTGGGGGAGGGAGGGGTATAGTAAGATATCACGTGTATTTATATTTTACCTGATTTTGTGTTTAAATCTTAATATTTTCAAAAAAAAAAATCAAAAATTTTACAATTTTGTCTCGTAACTAAAAACACACGTGATGTCTGATGGTGGCGGAGGAGGGTAATTTTGACCACATATCACAATGTGGGAGGGGAGCTAAAAAATCCTCATAAAATCGATCAAGTGATTTATGGACGCCCCCTTAACAAATCGTCTTAATCAACATAGGCCTACAAGAAGTGGTTTAATTTTACAAATTCATCAAAGCCTTAAATTTATCATGACAATTTTAAAAGTAAAAGGACATATAGGAAAGTTTTTACAACCTTTTTTAGGGCAAAACACCACTTACGCCTAGTTATTTTTAAAATTGCTAACCCTTAGTACACAGAATATTAGTAAAATATGTTAACAAAATAAATAAATTTTTACAAAATTCCAAGTACAATTTTCGTATTCGAGATTATAGATTTATCACAAGCATTATTTATACAATATTTTTGTTTTATTTTTAAGCAGTTAAATTTAAGATAAGAGTGATATTTTTCATAAAAACACATTATTGAAATATTAATAATTAAATTAAAAAAATTTAGCCTCTTTCGACATTTCACAATAATTTAAAATATAATAAATGTTTTTTTTTGCTTACAATTTTGAGTATAATCTTGTAGAACTGATAAATTATTAGTTTACTATTTAGTAATTACTAATTTTATTTTATTTATTTATATGCAAAGGATTTGGAATAGATTAAGATAATTAAGTTTTTGGTATCAAACTATTACTAATAATATATTATATTACAGATTATGAGATTAAAATATTGTAACTACTTTTAATTAGAATAAAAGAGCCAACTATGAATAGAGAACATTCATAAATGCCTTTTAAGACTTATTTATCAATTTTTATTTTATCTGAATATCAAATTCATGCTATCTTAATTCTACCTTAGAAATATTATTACTAAACTAAATATTACTAAAATATTACTAAACATCGATATTAACAATTTTATAACTTTAGTCATGTTATCAGAAATAATTAAATATCAAAAATATGAAAATGCATATAATTAATATTCTTCTCTTTCATGCACATAAATAATTAAAATATGATTAGTTATATAAATTTTGGAATTCTAAATTTAATGCAATTTTGATACAAGGTATAATGATATAATCTTCTTGCAAAAGTATTAGATGCATATTAAATAAATCTTAGCCTCTTCTATATAGAGATGAAGTGTATATTTGCGAAAATGTATCCCATAAAATGTCCATTATAAATAAAATTGTTCTTGTGATTGAAATAATTATAAAAAATCGTTCGTTAATCTACTTTTTATAATAGCACTATCAAATGAATCCGTGGGATATAACGGTTCTAGGAATTGTTATTTTTATAAAATACGCTTTGAAACAATAGTACAAATAGTAGTATTTTATATCGATTATCTGTAAAGAAGTAAAAACATTAAATGTGGAGCAATGATAAAAAAGTTTCATTACGGAATAGCAACCATTATCATGGTCATATTGCAATCTGAGCTCCATTTCCATGGAGGAAACAAAAATATATTACGTTTAAGGTTTAAGGAGTTTTGTAGCAACTAGCAAAGTTGCAATTTTTCAAAAAAAAACTTACACGCCAAATAATACAAATGTATAAAACATTCCGTCTTTATAAAGAGTAACTGTAAATTTATGGTATGACGAGTTTACTGAATGTCGATCGTTTTTTTCTACAATATGTAGACTAAGATTTAACCATACATACACTCCGTTTCACCTGAGTAGAATTGGGATCTATATCGATCCGGGTGGAGCGACTAGGGCGGATTCTTAGCACGCCATTATGTAGTACAAAAAATGGGAAAAGGGTAGACAAGAACTATGGAGGGAGATATTAAGATAAAAAATCTCACTTCCAATCAATTTTATAACATTATTAACAAAGAAAAGAATATATACAATCAAATAAAATAAAAGTGTGAAGATAACTTATAAAAAGTATATTTGACTAATGTACGTGTATACAAAGTCAACAAATAAACAATAAAAAAAATAGATTTGTAACATAATTTTACTGAATTTACTGATTACTAGTATAATTAATTACTACATTATGACTACTGAGTTGTTTTTTCCAACATGCCCTTGCAATATACAATTTCCCTGTTCGGCCAACTATTGTAAATTCATGAAATTTGTTGAATGTCCTTTACTGGACAGTTGTAAATAAAAGAGATAATAATAAAAAAAAACTACATTATGACTGATTGCATTTATCAAATAATTAATTATTGTATCTATACTCATAAGATGAAAAGTAGGTACATATGCTTATTGCAATATTATAACTGCAAAATTTACAAAACGTAATTAATTTTCTTGGTGATATTCTGAAGTAAAACAATGCTAAAATAAATCATAATAATTTATTGTTATCATTCATCATATCAAGAATTATTTCCACAGTCACAGAAGAGGAACGATGTAAATCTAAGTGGCAAAAAATGTCGGATACTCATATATTATTTTCCAGTTCCTAATAAATTATTTTGCTCCAGAGAACGTTATACTATAATGGTTATAGAGCATGAACATTTGAATTTGAGTAGATTCGGTTAATATTTGTTGGATTCATATAGAAATATGATATTTATAGAAAGAAGTATATTTTTATACTCGTAGAATGAAATTTTCGTAGTGCATTATTTTCCAAATTGAACATTATACTACAATTTATTTTGCTTAGTTTAAAATTTAAATACCTTGTTCATAATGCTATTTTTTTCTTATATTTATGATTTCAATAAATTTGCAAAACAATTAATTTTAACCTAAATCATAAGTGTTCGTGATTTAACTTTAATTTATTGTAAGTATTTTTAATTCAAACAAAAAGAGTCAACTATGATTAGAGAACATATATAAATGCGTTTAACTTTTTTTTTATAAGTATTTTGTTATTTCAGTTCAAATTTGAATATATTATTTAAGCATCAAAAACTATGTATATCTATCAAACTGATAATATTACATCACATTAAATTATATTTGTACATTCTATACACATTTCACACATATACATTCAAAAATTTCAAAATAAACTATATTTAAGGCTTGGTAAAAAATATCAACAAAAAGACCAACTCTATAATATTAAATGCGTTTAAGTATTATTTATGAATTTTATTAATTTATTAAACCGATGCTGTCTTAAATCACCCTAAAAGGTTCGTTATTTTAAAACTTAAATATTACTAAAGACCTAATAAATACATAAAATAATATTACGAAAGATTTTCATAACGTTAGTAATGTTATCAGAAATTATTCCAGTTTTCAGTTTTTTCATTAAAAATGAATAAAAATATAAAACTGCATATAATTGAAATGTTTTGCTTGAAATTTGTTATTTTGGATATATGTATTTAAAAATAATATGCATAAATAACATATATAAGGGCTTGAGCTTTTCATTTTTAATTTATTCTGATATTGTTATAATTTGAGTAGAATCGTTCAAATTTTATATATAGAATAAATCATAATGAATTGATTAAAACATAATGGAAAATGCATATAATTGATTGCATGATGAAATATAGCTCTTTTGATTTTAATTTATGCTGATTTCTTTGTTCTGAATTTATTGTAATTTCAGTTCAATATATTCAAAATGTTCAATATTTTTATAATTATTAATCATCCAAAACTCCTCATTATTGATCTGTCATTTAATATCTGTGGTTTCTAACAAAGTGGTCCCAAAAGTTTGATTTTGCCTAATTTTAGAAATTGAACTATACGTTTTATTGACATTGTTGAATTTCGACTTTAACTCAATTAAATAATTATGTACCTATATTGTAATTAATCACTTATTAATTGATTGATTTTAATTTATTATTAATTTTAATTTTATTATTAACTTAATTTTGTATGATCATTTGATCAATTGATCATTTGCATGATCATTTCCGTCTGATTGATTGAGTTATGCAAAATATATTATAATTGAAAAAAAAATGCAAAAATTATGAATCCAAATCCAAATTTAATAGAAATTTAACAAAAATAAATTTCATCATTTACAACTTAAACGCAATCATTTTTAATTCCCACACAATATTATTTTTTTAAATCTAAATATCATATCAATATCATATCTCGGATTTAAAATTTTAAATAAATGCTCAAATACTTTAGAAAAAATAACAAACTTTATAAATAAAATATTTATATTATGGGTAGTAATTTTTGGACATAATGCTATTCCTTTTTTTGTACAAAAATTAATTTGTTTATAATTTGTCATTTTGCATTACTTTTTATCAAAATCTAGTCATAAAAGAAATTGAATATGAATCAGAGGTAACAGGTTTTAATGTCCATCTTGGACAGTCTGATGTCAAGCAGTAATATCGTTTTTACTTGAAAATATAATTAGCAATACGCTTCCACATGAAAATAACCCTTACCGGCTATTGCTGCATCAATAAAAAATGCATCAGTATTGCTAAAATTGTAATAAATACAGAGAGATAGAACAACCCTTTGAGTTTGAATTTATAAAAAGTCACGTCATTTAAGATGACAGCACAACTGATTGAATTTTTTTTGTTTCACCGAAGTGCATGATAGATTTCGATATAGTTAATTACTTATAAAAATTTTCCACTTGCTCCCACACTATTGATGCAACGGTAAACAAAAGTGTTGATTAGTAAGATAGCTAACTTTATTCATATCGCATATGCACGATAGCCAAACTCATTTATTACGACTTCCATCTGTTATGCTTCACACTATAGTCTTCAAAGAAAATGATAAAATCTATTCTCAACAAATTTACCTTGTGAACAGGAAGATGAATTATTATTGATTGATATATTGCTTGATGAAACGATCGTTACTTAACTTAAGAAATGACTGCAATTAACATTGACTGCTGTGACTAATTACCAAATTGAATATTATAAATGAACATTATGGATTATTGATTATTTGTTTATTGCCTTTTGTTTTATTCCATAGTTTTTGCTAACTTAATTATAAGTGCAATTAAAACTATTTGTTTTGGACATACAAATATTTTGGTAATGTATTTTTTTAATCTTACAGATACATTTGATTTTTAGATTAGTTCTGCTAGATGATCAGCCCAGTCGATTCTTTATAATTAGCAGATAATTGCAACATTTTACATCAACGTTTCACCTAAAATTCCTCCAAAATTCAATTTTTTTTACAATTTTGGTGAAACTTTGTACGTTGATAAAGATTATGATCTGAAGGAACTACTTAAAATATTAGTCCAAAAAATCTAAATATTACGATTATGCGCTATTTGGTAAAGATTCATGCCATACGAAAATAGTCCATAGATTTGTGGTAGTAACATGTATTAACTTGTCACCAATAATTCTTAAAATATTATTAAGAAAACTGACGATAAATATATAAGTCGTATTACTCCAACGTTTTACGATTTATGTTCTTGAATAAATTTTAAAAAAGTTATATGACCATAATTCAATTAAAAATAATAAATACATTAAAAATAAACATACAGAGAGAAAATGTTAAACAAATGTATACTGACAAAAATAATATTAATCCGTTTGATTGGAGTTGTGATATAAAGGACAAAAAAAATATAGAGCATTATATAAATTTATAAAAACCTCTGAATTAGTAATTTAATTCTGATAGATTAGTTAGATAAAATAATTTAGGGTTTGTAAGATATATTAAATATGTATTTAAATAAGTTGTGTATGACTAAATGTGTAGAACGAGGTCAAATAAAATTAAATAAATAAAAAAATAAATATATACATATCAGCATAAAATGTTATTACTGAATCATCATTGGTAGTATGAGTTCAAAAATATCCATATGAAGTGAAATAAAAAACATGTAATTATAACTGCAATTCAAAAGCGATAATTATTATTATGTACAAACCGTTATTTAATGCAATTGGTCATTGACGTTTTTACCAAATTATTTGGTTACATCATAAATACCATTCGATTAAAAATTTAATAATCAATTCTTGAAATATGAGAACTTAAATTTATTTCATATACAAAAAAATTAACTGTTTATTAAAAGTCGCTGAGTACTTGATACAAATTTGGAGTAATGGCTAAAATGTCCAAGTAATTTCAAAAGGTATGATTTCACTGTCAGGTTTATTGATTTTTAATTCAACATTATTACATTATAATCTACACAATACATGTTGCTTAAAACACTTTTTTTCAAATTCGGAATCCATAAATCATTTGAATAGAAACTCAAGACAATTATTATTAACATTAATTTTTATTCATATTTTTACGAATATAGTTTATAAAAATATTTTATGACTCATATATCCACTTCCACAAAATAATTAGAATGTGTCTTGAATATATAAATATTAAAAACTAATGTTAATAATAATTGTCTTGACTTTAAATTTTACTAGTCATATAATATGACTAGTAAAATTCAAACTAAAATATGTTTATGGTTTAAAATTTACAATTCTAAAATTTATAAAAATCGTACTACTTTCACCCTTATATTAGAGTATAGCTTATCACTCTATCATCTTTATCATAAATATACTTAAGTGATAGGGGAGACTGGGTATAGTCGTCCCATATTTTTTTGATCAGCCATAATTTTGTTAATTTTCTAGTTAGCTGAGAGAAAAGTTAATTAAATAGTAATTTGAAATTTGTCTATTTGAAAATAGTAAAATACTGCCCTTAAATACGATGGATTAGTCATAAAATCATACCAAAAAATGGCAAAAGTCGCAACCGGCCACACCCTCCAGGATGGTGGTGAGAGACACAAAAATAGGTTAAAAATTGTAATTGGGAAAACATCATTTTTTAAACAAAGTTAACAAGAAATATTTGCAAACAATTTTTTTCTTGATGTGTTTAATCTTCACCCGCAAAGACAAAAGATACACAAGCACATAACACAACCATACCCAACGCACACTGTTGAAAAAATATAATTATGCCTGATCTAAATTATCAACGCAAAAATTAATGGCTGGTATTTTTTATTTACTTTTATGAATTACAATCTGTCGTTGTAAACAACATTTAGTAATATTTAAGGTTTATTACATAAAGAAAAAAGGTCGAAAGGTCACCCAGTGGTGATCTATAATTTGCTGGTAATTAACTGCTCATATTCGTCTTAAAACAAAATAACAAACAAAGTGATCTATCTATATACAAGTAACATGTATCATTCAAAGAAATCGAACAACGAAACTTTTTGTTACGACCATTAATTACATGAGCTTTAAAAATGGAGGGGGGTAGGTGGTTTGATAAAAATTGCAAAATATTACGTAGGGTAGGGGGAGGGGTTCTAGTAAGATATATAAACAATCTAAAATTTTTCAAAAAAAAGTAAAAAAAATTACGATTTTTTCTAGGGTGTTAATTTAAAATATCACCACGTATCACCAAGGGGAAAGTAGATCCAAAAATCTTTAGAAATCGCTCACAAGATTAATAGACGCCCCATTAAAATCACTGCGGTCTATAGATCATATATATGAAAGGCGCAGACTGAGTGCAATAATAATGGAAACTTGTTTGAACAATCATACTACATCTTTTTTCCTTTGGACCCTATGTCAGAAACAGTATCTGCTAGTATATAAAATATCAAATTATGAATAGCAACTTCTGATCTGATTGGGAAACATTCCCTCAGCCCTAGGGCTCGGTATCATGTTATCCTGGGACGAATGTAACAAACAGGCACGCGAGGAAATTCCAATTCCAATTCGAATTCGCGATAGTTATACATCAGCTTCCATATTATCGCTAGTTGTCGTGGTCGAGTGCGTATCGTTAGTTCGTAATAATAATAGTTGTTCCTAGTTGATAACTCTCTACATGGACCGTGAATGGAAGCAGTTATATCAGCAGCATACACGAAGATCAAAACAATAAGTGCCGCATATCGCAGCGGCCAAAAGACCACCGCGCATAACGACCGCGGGAGAGGTTAAGATCGAACGTTGCTTCTCAAAACCAACTCGAGCGGAAGATGCAAATTGGATAGAACGATAGAACTTTGCATAACAAGCACTCCACTTAATCAGTATGATGACGAGCAGTAGTGACATCGGTTGTCCCTTGAAAATCTAGAGAGCTGTATGTATCCAAGTTATCAGAGCCCTTAGAAGGCATCCATTAATCACGTGATCGATTTTTATAGATTTTTGGACCCCTCCTTCGCCTTGGTGATGCGATAAAACCAACTCAAGTAAAAGATGCAAATTGGAAAGAACTTTACATAAGGAGCACTCCACTTAATCAGCGGTTGAAGTGACATCGGTTTTCACTTGAAAATATAGAGAATTATATGTTTCCAAGTTAACAGAGCCCTTAAGAGGCGTCCATTAGGCGTGATTTTTAGAGATTTTTGGACCCTTCCTCCGTTTTAGTAATATGATAAAATCAACTCAAGTGAAAGATGCAAATTGGAAAGAACTTTACATAACGAGCAATCTACTTAATCAGCATGATGACGAGCAGTAGTGACATCGGTTATCATTTGGAAATGTAGAGAGCTATATGTTTCCAAGTTAAGCTCATAAGAGGCGTTCATTAATCACGTGATCGATTTTTAGAGATTTTTGGACCCCTCCTTTCCCTTGGTGATGTGATAAAACCAACTCAAGTGAAAGATGCAAATTCGAAAGAACTTTACATAACCAGTACTCCACTTAATCGGCATGATGACGAGCAGTAGTGACATCGGTTATCATTTGGAAATGTAGAGAGCTATATGTTTCTAAGTTATTAGAGCCCTTAGAGGGCGTCCGTTAATCATGTGGTCGATTTTTAGAGATTTTTTGACCCCTCCTCCGCCTTGGTGATACGATAAAACCAACTCAAGCGAAAGATGCAAATTGTATAGAACTTTGCATAAGGAGCACTCCACTTAATCAGCATGATGACGAGTAGAAATGACATCGGTTTTTACTTGAAAATATAGATACTATATGTATCTAAATTATCAGAGCCCTTAGGAGGCGTCCATTAATTACGTGATCGATTTTTAGAGATTTTTGGACTCCTCCTTTTCCTTGGTGATACGATAAAATCAACTCAAGTAAATAATGCAAATTGGAAAGAACTTTACATAACAAGCACTCCACTTAATCAGCATCATGACAAGCAGTAGTGACATCGGTATTCACTTGAAAATATAGATACTATATGTATCTAAGTTATCAGAGCCCTTAGGAGGCGTCCATTAAACACGTGATCGATTTTTAGAGATTTTTGGACATCTCCGCCTTGGTGATACGATAAAACCAACTCAAGTGTAAGATGCAAATTGGATAGAACTTTACATAACGAGCACTCCACTTAATCAACATGATGACAAGCAGTGGTGACATCGGTGGTTGCTTGAAAATGTAGAGAGCTATATGTTTCCAAGTTAAGCCCTTAGACGTCCATTAATCACGTGATCGATTTTTAGAGATTTTTGGACCCCTCCTCCGCCTTGGTGATACGATAAAACCAACTCGAATAAAAGATGCAAATTGGATAGAACTTTGCATAACGAGCACTCCACTAAATCTGCATGATGACGACCAGAAGTGACATCGCTTTTCACTTGAAAATATAGAGAGCTATATGTATTCAAGTTATCAGAGCCCTTAAGAGGTGTCCATTAATCACGTGATCAATTTATAGAAATTCTTGGACCCCTCCTCCGCCTTGGTGATACGACAAAACCAATTCAAATAAAAGATGCAAGTTGGATACAACTTTGCATAACGAACACTCCACTGAATCAGCAAGCTGACGATCAGTAGTGACATCGGTTTTCACTTAAAAATATAGAGAACTATATGTTTCCAAGTTATCAGAGTCCTTAGGAGTACAATCACGTGATCAATTTTTAGGGATTTTTGGACACCTCCTTCGTCTTGGTTATACGATATTTTAAAAATCAACACCCTTCCTCACCCAACCTTACGTGTATTTTTAGTATCTAGAAAAAAACCTGAAATTTCTGTATTTTTTTTTGAAAAATGTTGAAATTTTCTCAAAAATAATAAATACACGTGATATCTTACTAGGCCCTATCTAATAAATAATATTTGATTTTTGGTCAAACTCGTGCCCCTTTTCGAACCACACGTAAATACGGACGTCCCCTCACCCGGAATTGCTGAATGAATGAAAAATCATCACTATTACAAAAATTGTAACTATAAAATTCACCACATAGAGATATAACAACTTTTTGGGTTGTCATCTATAAAACTGACAGTGTTAGTTATGTTAGAATCGTCACAATAACCTATAGGACCTTCATAAGTTCTGATTGCTGTACAAATAATAGTAGTATCCGAGAAAAGAACTCTTAATCAACCTTGTGTCAAGTAATATTGATATCGGTTTTCACTTGAAAATATGAATAGCAATATGTTTTCAAGTTAAAATATCCTTCACGGGTATTGCTGAATCCAATAAAAAGTCATCAGTATTATTGAAGTTATTCTAATAATAAAGGGCTAGTTCATAGGTAAGTGGCCAGAACGACCAGGGTCAAGGATCCCGGGTTCGATCCCGCTTCCTGCAGCTTATTGTTAAGCTGTAGTTTTTTTTATTTCTCAAGATTCAATTACAATCTGTTTTTAAAATACAAACAAAGCATATAGAAATTATGAATGACAGTATGTAATGTTATGACCAAAATAGGGATTACTCATTGGTATCCCTTTTTATGTTGATTGTAAAGATGTTTGTACTCTAGGTGACTTTAGCTTGTTGTTAAGAAATAGTGACAACGGTTTACACTTGGAAATATAGATAGCAATATGTTTCCAAGTAAAAATAGCCCTGATACTGCAATGCTGCAACAAGACATCGTTATTACAACAATTGTAATAATTGTAATCACATGGAGATGGGACAACTGTTTTGGCAGTCATCTATAAAAAGCCATAGTTTGTAAGAAATTCATCACAACATCATAGGACATTATAGAACCGCGGTCAAATAAGTATAAAAAATTTTAATAATGATTTTTTCAAACAAAGATATGCCAATCGTTGGGTTGTCATCGATTGGCCACAATTTGGGCCACGTCATTAACAAGTCAAAATAGCTCATAGTTTAATGTAACAAAAAACATTTAACCAAGGGCAGACATATAAAAAAGCAGCTTTTTCCTTCATGCTTCTTTGAAATGCCAAAATTTTATTGAATTATAATAACTTATTTTCTTGAAAAAATCAATGTCAAATTTGTTTAAAACCAACATTTTGTTCATTTGTTCAAACAAATGTCGATAATTATAAGAAGATTTGCTCTTAACTTATAAATGACTAATTAAAGCTTGAAAAATATGTATTTAAACATTATTTTTAAAACTTAAAAATTTATAATATTAGTTGTGTAAATATTAAATCTGACTGTATTGCCTATTTATATAATGCTTATGATTGCTTATGATGAGTAATTAGAATTACGAGCAATTTGCAAAGTAACAGGTCGATCAACAAGAAATGTTTTGTGCAATAGATAGAAAAGTATTTGTTTGTATGTAACATATATATTTCATAACATATGCTATATTTAGTATATGTTGATAGCATTTGATAAGTATTTCTATATATAAATTTGCTTATTGCATTTATTTTCGTTGGATTAATTGGTTTGGAAACGAACACTATCGTCTATAACTTTTTTAAAATGAAATAGATAAAATAGATTTTTGAATGTTCTCTTTCAAAAGAGAACAGTTTCTAAATTGCATTCCAAATTGCATTTATCAATAATGAATATGTCGAAAAAACTGATGTCATTGTGTTATACAGAAATTACAAAACAAAGCCTTTGTACGTTAATTTGAAAAAATTCTAAACTCATTAATTCATGAATGAATACAAGAGCTTTTTAGGAAGTCCATAGATTTAAAGATTAAAGGTAAGTCTTAAGCCTTTAATGTTGAATATAAGGAATCTACTGCAAATGGAAAAAATAAATGAAATGTTAATTGCACATTAGAATTTAGCAAAAAAAGACATGTAATTATTAATTAGTCAGAGATTGTTTAATTTTACAACGATTGTTTCAAATTGGATTTGAAATTAATACAAAAACCTGCGCTTTTCCTCAAAATTTCGCTTCCAATGTTTAAAATCCGTGAGTGTAATTGTATGAAATCAAATCCCAGTCAAATGAATACGATAGAAGAAGATATTCAACGCGATTTGCATAATATAATGCACAAATGCATCTATTCAATGGATGACTGCATATCATACTCGTTATGAATCACCGCGATTTTATTATAATTGATATACGTCCACGGAATGCGAATATGATTTAGTAACTTTGTTAGATTATATCGTTCTGTAGTTTATAAAATTCTGCATAAAAATTAATGCAGAATAATAAAGAATAATATTATTGTTATTGAATAGTTAATAAATCATACACGAACTGTTGAGATGATACTTCTTAACTACGTGCCTCATTTTAACAGACAACACAATCGTTGGCGTATCTCTAATACTTTTATTATTATTTTTCTAAATTTCAATTTGAATTCTGTAATATTTTTTTGCAAACACTAAGCAGAGACTGCTAACAATATTCAGGGTGTCCCAGAATTTGACGTCAAACTGAAACGGGGTGATAGTATTGACCTTAACTGCCCTGAAAAAAATTAGAAAAAAATCTATCTCACGTTGTTTGGAAGTTATGAGTACAATTTAAAGCTTAATTAAATTGAATTTTCTTTATTTAAACTTTGAAACCGTAACCGTGAATAACATTTCTGGGTCCGCAATCAAAAACATCAACACAATTGTCCCAAGTTTTTAAGAATTAAGACTTTTTGTTGAGCTTTAAATTCAAAATGTATAAAATCGGTCGACTTTGAGAGATTCTCCTTTAAAAAAATGTACTAAAAAAAAAAATTGACACATTTAATGTAAGTATTGTAAAATGGTAAAATACTAGAAAATTTTATTATTGAGAAATTTTGAATGAAAAAATAAAAACTTAAAATTGGCATGATTTGTGCTAGTACATTTTACTCACAACTTGGAAATATATTTTCATCTATATTTATTACCACTATTGACTGACTTCAGTCTCTCCGAGGTGGGTATCCAGATGAAACCTTCTGATTCAATGCCCAAAGTTCTAATGTCTAACCCACTGGAAAACCCAAGTCCATATATTAACTTCCCGTAGGAAAAATGACACTTTTTGAGAGAACTAAGTATCAACAAAAATGCTTTTGTTGAATATTGAAAATAATTCTGATTTTCAAAATTTTAATTCGGTACGGAAAGTTGCAGCAATTTGCGTCAAGGCATGATGCCATACACCACTAGTTTATTTTTAATTTGTTGAGAATTTAATGAGTAACGACATTTAACATTTTGATAAATTAGGAGTACCAATGGAGTACAATTTGCAAAAAAATGTGTTTGTCACTATTTAAATTTTTTTTGATATTTTGTTGTAGATTTACCAAAATCGTCCATTGAGAATTCCATTCATTCAAATTTACATATCATACAATGTTGTGTTAGATAGCCAAAAAATGTATGTACAATTGGTAATTCTAAACTTTGCTCTAATTTAAAATTATAATGAAAAACTTCTAATAAAAATTAAAATGTAGTTCAATTAGTAGAAATAAGTACTCAATTAAAATTGGATTCGCGAATTATCAAATTATGACGCGTGTTGCTTGCATCGTTCCATATTGATAAGAAACAACATGTGGTTTTGATCGGAATCTTATAAAAGAAAAATTTTGCGGTAAATATTTTCGAATATGCTTTACGCAATAGATAAAATTATGTAATTATATAATTAAATTTGATGTTATGTATGATGCCCGACATGAAGTTTAAATTGATAACGGTCATGCAGCAATTATTATAGAAGCCCCATACTCTATTTGCATAAATCAAATCATGCTAAATCTCTTCACTATCCAATTTGAATAAATAAATTACATTGTTGTATATCTCTATATCTTTGATGTTTGATTTATTAGATAGTTATATCATTCTCTACATTGTTAAAATAAAAAAAATGTATTATATAAAATTCTAATTTAAAGATTAACATTTAAAGATTTATCAATGAACATTTTTGTATAAGCGAGCGCAACAAATTAGGAACCTAAAACAAGATTTTTTATGATTGTTTTTTTAATGTGTTTTTTTAATGCAAAAAACTAAATTCATAGAAATTTCAAATCTCTAGACTTAAATACTGTTCAAATTGGTATATAAGAAATTAGGGCTTGGAATTCATATAACGAATTAAGGCTCTCATACCAAGATTACCTAAATCAAGCATTATTATACAAACTCATTCTTATGAGTTTAACTAGATAGTTCTATTAGTATATTGAATGTGTTAAATTTTTATTGCTATTTTAAAAAAGAATGCCATAGTAATTTTGCTGTTAGAGATATGAGATTTTAGTCAGAAGTTCCAGATTATAGATCTGGCTCGGAAACCTGATGTCAAGCAGAAGTGACATCGGTTTTCACTTGGAAATATAACTATCATGTGTTTTCAAATAGAAATAGTTCTTTTATTAGAAACATCATATTTTTAACTTCTCGTAGGGCAAGTTATAGTAAATCGAAAATATTTTTTTTTGCATATCTTTATGATTTAAGGTTCTCTGAACATTTTGGCATACCTTAGAAAAAATTGATGTGCGTATGTATTATTGAATGTATGTATGTGTATGTGTGTGTGTGTTCGGATACAAATTTTCATCGACGATTTTGGGAACACGGGTGAACCGATTTGAATAATTCAAAATAACATTCGATTCGTATTGATAAGGAGACGTGCTGATTGATTTTTGGCAAAGGCAGGTCGAACCGTTTTGAAGATACGGGGCAAAAAGTGCCAAACATGGTAATAGATTTTTTGAGAGAACTGAGCGTCTGATTTGTATGACTCATAAAACATTTTATTTGTATTGACGAAATGAACAACTGATGCAATTTTGGTAAGAAAGGTCTAGCGGTTTCGCAGATCCAATAAAAAAGTGAAAAAAATGCCATTTGGCGGACAAAATGATCATTAGACATAAAGGTACACATCAAATTATCATATATTTTATGGATATTTTAATAATAAGAATAAATTTTGTTTACTTTTCTATGGGTTCCGTACCAATGTTTATCCGTTATATAACGTATCGCGATTGCTATGAAAAAAGTTCAAAATTTCTAAAATATTTTAAAGTATAAAAAAATCAAATTTTTCAAAAAGGTCGTGTTATTTTAAATATTTTTAAAGATCTCAAAAATCGATTTTTTTCAGAGTTCTAAAAGAAAATTGAATCTTTTTTAAAAGTTTTAATTTTTGGTACGGGAAGTTCCAGCAATTTCGCTTAAGGCACGATACCTTGCACCACTAGCACTAGGTTTATAACAAGAATATAACATTTGGTAATGAGGTTCCATCATTTCTGTAGCTAGGTATAATGTATTCAATTCAAATGTATTATTATATTATATTATTCTAACGTATAATAGAATAGATAAAATGATAAAGTTATAATTTTAGCACAAAACAACATAAAAAACACTAACATTTTATATCTTTTACCAAGATAGTGCAATCTATAGAAAGCGCAAAATAAGCTATCAAACAAATGCAAAAGCACCTTAGTCTTTTACAACGTACTAACTTATGAGAAAATCTAGTCAAACAGCATAAATCGATTTAAGTCAGTCGGTCAGTGGATAATAAAATATCATTTTATCGTAGACTAATGTCGTCGTTATTGATAATATCAGAACTAGTCGAGAAAACAAGTTTCATTCTGAAATAAAACGTTAAATATAATTTCTCCGAGAAAATTATGGGTGCACTGTTTAGATCGTTTTGCACCTACTCCAGTTACCCAGAAACAGGACGACGGATGTATAATAGATAATTTACTGCTTTTATAATGGGAAATTATTTTGTGTAATAAATAATATATTGACCACAACACTTTACTAAAAGAATTTGGCATTCCTTCTCTTGCCTCACGTCGATTTATCTGTACAATTATGTTCTTATTTAAACTTTGCAATAATTCTATAGACCGTCCTCTTATTCTTAACCAACTATCTACGCGTTCGCAATTATTTTTTAATTATCCTTCTCCTAAATCTAATTCTCTTTTAAATTCGCATATTTTACTTATGTCCTCTAACTTTAACTTAATTAATACTGAAATAGATATTCACAACACTTCACCTAATCAAATAATCTCCATCTGCACAAGTTAACCTTTTTATTTTCTTTTCGAATATCCCATTATTTTATCTTATTCTGTATATGAATAATGTTACATTCTGAATTATATGTAATTTAAGTTAAGCTCCTTATGTTAATAACTATATATTGTGAATTTGTATATATTTTAATTGTTATTCATTATGTTAAATAATTATATTTTTAGTTCTCTTGGAAGAAATCTGTGGGCTTTATATTTAAAAATAAATAAAATGAATAAATAAATATAAATACGCTCAGTAAATGAGATATTTAATAATAATTTGAAAAAAAATCTAATTTTTTTTTTTTTTAATCATTTAATAAATAAAATTTTTTAAAAAAAATGAGATAATTTAATATTTTTTTTACATATTCTTTATACTTATGATTTCTATACTATAGCTATATAGACTAGGGCGCGCCACATAGTTCCAATTAAAATTTAAGCAATTATATTGTAAGAATCAAACCAATTATATCACAACAAATTACACATATCATATAAATAAAATATGGCTATGTTCTATAAACATAGTTCTATAAACAGATTTGCATTCTACAATGAGTAGAAATGGTTTTTTGTTGTTTTCAAAAATTTGTCATGGAACGACCAAGGGCAAAACAGGTCTAACGTCTTATTTTTAATTTTAAATGGGATTTTAAGAAATAAAAGCTACATTATTCATTCAATGCAAAATATAAATTGTGGGATGGATATTTTTTACAGAAACTTTTTTACACTGTGCATAACCTTGATTTAGTATTTTGTCAGAAATATTTATCAGCAAAGTTGGAATAAATATTTAGTTAATTTGACTCTTTGAAAATTGCTTTTTTAAATTTTGTTTTGCTAAATTGCTTTTTTAAATTTTAACTTAAAAAACTATATTATTAGTTAACTAAATTTAAATTTTAACTTACTTTACTATATTTAATACATATATTATTTACAAGTTTTTATTGTTTACACTTCTTCCAGGGTAAAAGTTCATTTGGTATTTTTTATCCTACCCAGTGTAAACTGTTGAATCTAATTAACAATTAATAAAATATCCTATACAATAAATAAATAACGTATACTTACAAGCTATTTTAAGGTCTTGTACACGAAAGAACAGTGCTCACAACTAAAAAAATTAACGACAAAAGAAAATACGTTTGTTAAGGTTTTTCAAATATTGCCGTTTATCTTCTGATAGCAACGTCGTAAAAATGAAGGTTTTACATCTTTTCCCTTACTTTCAAATATTGTTGCTATAAAATTCTTAACTTCACTTGTCTTTGAGATATTAGTGTTGGACATTTTTACCCGCGGATTTTTAAGTCCCTGCACCAACTTACTACAAAAATAATAACAGTTTTAATTCAATTATTTGATTTTGTACAATTTGAAACAATATTTTATTTAATCCTCCTCTGTCTCAGCGACATTAATATTTGAGCTTTATATGTTCATCTTTATGTAGCTCCATAAAAAATCAGTTAAGAAGATAACCATATATAATTAATAATTATTTATATGAAAAGTAATAATTATTGTCAATTGCAAGAGCAGTAGATTCGATCTGTTAATGATGCAAAACTATTTATTCTAAAAAAGCTAACATCAACGGCTTTAACTCTCTCGATTTTAACTTCTAGATCTTTTAATTCAATAGATTTGTTGATTTTTCAAAATTTTACTGACACAGTTTACTTCCATTTTACCATTGAATCTGATTTGCTTCAACTTTCTGTGATGCTTGTACGTTTAGAATTTAATATCTTTTTATATCGATAGTAATCATCATGAAGCAATTCATCTAATAAACTGCTTCAAGAGGATATAAACTTCAAATAAATTATCCGTCTCTATAAATTAATTGCGCAGTACTAAACTTCATTTGAAGTGCTGATGAGATTTCTTTATCTACATCGGCTGAAAATATACGTTTTTTGTGCCCTATGCAATCGTATGATTGTTTGTAAAACATAAGAGATTATTACAGTTCACTTTCATATTTATAAACCAACATAAATTTTAATTAATTTAAAATTTTTGTTTTAACAAAAAACAAAAATAATTTGGACAACAATCGGCGAAATTATTGTGATTTGTTCTGTTAATCTTTTTTGTTGATCATATTTTTAGATGAGCAATTTTTTTATCGTCTATAATATGTGTTGAAAATATTAATATTCTGTAAACTTTAGCCCGTGAGATAAAATCATCTGAGATAGTTCAGAAATAAAAACAGAATAAAACAAATTTCGATTCTATTTTTAACAAATCATAAATTCCATCAACCTGAGTTGAACTCAACGTTTTGTTCGGTTTAAAATGAAGAAAAAATTTAACACGTTTTGCAGTTTCGGCAAAATATGTTTATTCAAGAACGAGTGATACCTATATCAAATCTTTAAATCTTGACACAATATAAAAGAAAATCTTTTTTTTTATTTTTTATACGATATCATATTGAAAACATTTGTTTCAGTATAATTTCGTGCTATATGTTGCTCTCACCATCTAATCAAATATTATAATTATATTTAGCAATTGCATCATAGGAAAATAAATAAAGATACTTAATTCAATGAATATATCTACAGAAAGAAAAATATAGTTAATGCAGGTTAATAATAAAACATAAACTTCTCCTTCGGGAAGTTAATAAATTTAGGAGCACTTTACTACCTATTTCTGCAGAATACATATAAGCATAGATTAAAATTTTGCAAGAAATACCCATTTGCTCTACTAGCATGGATGTTGTACTGACATAAAAACCTAGTAAATTGTATAAAAACTAATTTTGAATACCAAAGTTGTTAAACTAATAAACTTGTCCTTATAATGAGTATATTAAATGCATTATATGTGTACAAGATCATTTTAAAATGTTTTTAACGTAGGATATTGTCACGAGTAGGAATTGATGCCCCTGATTCTACTGTATTGCAATGACTTCTATTATTATATTTTAGCATTGCACTCCCCATTACGAAAGGATTACTCCAACTCCTTAACCCGACTTCTATGAACACCATGTAATTACCTGTGAAACTGATATCATTAACTACATGAATGAAACATAATATATTCACTATCTTAAGATAGTAAATATATTCTGTTTCATAATTATTTATTATTATTATTTATTATAATAAGCATTTAATAATGCCTTAAGAATACAGATGTGAGGGCATGATTGTATCCAGGTACAGTCATGTCCTATGCCTAAACTTCAAAGTATTAAATCATATTCAATTATAGCTTTTTTGTTTTTTACTCCCAACTTGGACCTTACTAATTTTATTAATTACTAATTTTTAGTTATTGGCGACAATGCCTATTGTCGTTACAATATCAAAAAGTTTATTTAGAGCATTCCAAAAAACAGGGTATAAAAAGTATGTAAAAATGAAGTGGTAGTGATACATGGATACAGGTTAAAAGTCATAAAATGAGAAAAAAAGCTTACACAAAAATAAATTGAATTACAAAAGTAAGAAATATTATGTCGATATATTTGTAACGGTTCACGAATAGTAGCAAAAGATGTATCATCTCATATCACGATACAATTGAAGTGATAACAATAAAACTTCATTCAAGAAGTCAAAACAAGAAATTGACTCCATTTCAATACTCGTTAATGGTCGATGATATTTTTGATAGACAAGATAATAATTTCAATCGATACATATTATATAGCTATCAAATCATATGGAATTTTTATGACATTAAAGAAATCTACAAAAAATATTATTAGGCAGATTCAATAAGGTTAATAATGTATTTGGGCTATTTTTTATAATCCAACATTTCAGTATTTTATTTAACTTTATTGATTTTTGGTCGAATTATTCATATTTCAATATTTTGCATGTGTATATTTAAAGCTTTTCTACAAATTTGTTCTGCGGTTTTATGCCTTTATTTTTGCCATCAATATTTATTTCCACTTACATTGCAATTACCATGGTATTACATGCTTATTGCTATCTATTAACACAATTCTTTATTATTAGGAAATATGTATTATTAGAATATATCATTATATACGTCTTCGTCACATACACATTATATACGTCTCGTCTTAACATAAACAACATTCAGTAGTTTTGTAAATTATAGAATTAAAGTAACTTTAATTCCATAATTCACAAGCCTTTTCAATTTTTAAAAATTAAAAATTAAATTAAATTGTGCAGTCATATAAAATTATTATTAGAATTACGCCAAAGATATCTGATGATTTGTACTTTGCGTCACAATAATCAGAACTTGTAATATGCTTTCACGATATCGATTGAAAGTATTATCTACAGTTATGTTATATTAAAATAACACGGAAATAACGTCATTTTTATTACAAAAAAATAATTAGAATTTTATCAATTTGTTCATAATGAATATCATGTGTTATCATTTCGGAATATTTTACAGAATTGCAATCTTACTCAAATTTATAATTCCAACAAAGATTTGTGTTTATAATCCTGATGATAGTCAAAACATAGCAAGGTCGATGTCTACTGAAATGAAAAAAAAAGAAATCAAAGTTTTTACACCCATTCTGTTTTTACTCCTAAAAGAATTGTACGATTTTTAATTTTTTTTTTATTCTGCGATCTGTTTTTCCACAAACAATACGCAGAGACGGCTGATTGAAGAATGTCTCAATTTTTAAAACAAATGTTGTTATAAATCCAGAAATGTTTCAATGTCGAACAAAAAAAACTCACAAAAGCCGGCAATATAAATAAATATAATTTATAAAAATCAATAATATAAAAAAATATATATCTACGATATTAATAAAATAAAAAAATGCTATTTATCATATAACTTATTTAGATCACGAAATATTTGATAATTGGATGTACCTATGTCTAATAATCATGTTTGACCGCCAAATGGCATTTTTTTACTTCTTTCACTCAATCTCTAAAATCGCTAGACCTGCCTTCGCAAAAAAACGAAACTTTATTTGGTCAATAGACAAAATGTTTTTTGATTATTCAAATAGGATGCTAAGTTCTCTCAAAACCTGAGTTACCATTTTTGGAACTTTTCTCTCGTATCTTCGAAACGGTTTGACCTGCCTTCACCAAAAACTAATCAGCACGTCTCCTTATTATTGCGAATTGAATGTTTTTTGAATGATTCAATCGGTAAATCCGTGTTCCCAAAATCGTCGACGGAAATTGTATCCGCCACTCACACACATACACATACATCCACTTTTATAAGGTATGCCAAAATGTTCAGAAACCTTTGAAACGTTTTTATTTCGATTTTTCACGATTACTATAATTTACCCTGCGGGAAGTAAATAATTCAAACAAATAATACTTTTAGAAACTCGTCATTATATCCCCGAAGGAGAAGCTTACTGCTTTCCTCAGAATCTTCGATATGCTAATTTTGTGTTCAAGTGCAATTCTGATTTGACTGCTTGATATCAAATCATTGTTCAAATAACATTTCTAATTCATATTGCTCAGAAAAGTTCACCATAGTTCAGTGAGCTACAAAAAAGTTACATGGTATAAAAATGATAATGTAAGCGATAAGAAGTAATAAAAAAAATGTGCTCATTGTGTCGGAACATTGTATCGAATACCGCAACTTAGGTAGTAGTAGCGATCGGATCTTCAATTGCGCACGACTAGATAAATTTTCCAGGAGTTTGATCGGCGCGACTGACAATGGATGATGGACATATATATATATATATATATATATATATATATATATATATATAGATATATATATATATACAGGGCCGGTCCTGCCTTGCATGCGATGCATGCAAAAAATGCGGGCGCACGTCTTAGGGGGCGCCAAAACGAGATTGGGAAATAAAATTAGAAATAAAATGGAAAATGGGAAGTAAGTGCATAGAAAATGACTATAAGACCGAGAAACTTAATTGTAACTTTTGTATTTGTTGAAAATGTTTCGCATCTGATTAACTTTGAACTTTGAAGACATGCGTGGTTAGGTTTATGGGAATGGAGCAAATATGAAAAATGGAAGCAAAATGTACTTAGAAACAAAACTCGTGAGCTTTTTTATACCTAGTTGTGTCCATACTAAATTTAATTATTAACTAAGCAGAAATAATAGAGATACAAATATAATTGTGTTTGTTTTTCGATATAGTCAGGAAATGTGTAATTTCTTTGCATCTTTTAAATACATTAAAAATTTAACTTTAAAACAACGATCTGATATTCTGAATCAGATAGGAAAGTAAACATAAATACAATTTGGCTTTACAATATTAATTAATTTGTTTTTGATATAGTTCAGGAAATGTGTAATTTCTTTGCATCT
>NW_020537640.1:0-17331 GCF_003426905.1 Ctenocephalides felis
TTTTCTTGACTGAATTATCATTTTTGGCACTTTTTGCTCCGTATCTTCAAAACGGCTAGATCTGCTTTCTTCCACTCAAAAACTAATCAGCACGTCTCCTTATCAATAGGCATCGAATGCTTTTTGAATCAATCAAATCGGTTGATCCTAGTTCCTCGACAAAAAATTGTATTTGCACACACACATGCATCCATTTTTTCTGATAATAAGGTATGCTAAAATGTTCAGAAACCTCTGAAACGTAAAGATATATAAGAATTTTCATTTTAGATTTTTTTGCGATTACTAAATTTTACTCTATGGGCGGTTATTAAGTTCTTTTTATTTTAACATAGTATAAATATTATCTACTCATAATTTTTTTTACTATTATTTATTCAATTCGAATTTTATACATATGTATAATTATCAATATGTATTATAAATGTGAATTTAAAATAATATTAGTGATATTTTGGCAGAACTACTATTGAATGTATTTCACGTGTTTATTTTTACCTTTGTCTCTTTTTAAATAACAGTAAAATCTTGTTAAGACTATTAACTGATGCGAGCAAGCGTATTATGCGAGATAGAGACTATATATTCCAAAGCGCAGGTACTAGCGTAAAGTGGCGTATTATGCGAGAAATCATATTGAGAATGAACGTCTTACGAGGTTCTATTGCAGTTACAAAATTTAATTGAATATAAATACATGAGCCTATTTATTTAGGAAGAATTGGATTGGGATTTTCTTGTCAGAAAGAAATCTATAGAGTTTTGTGTAATGTAATGTGAATTACATATATACCTAATAATTTGTTATTTTGTAAACTTTTATATAAGTATGAAATAAATCATATAATGAGGCATTTGCAATGAAAGATCTATCGCCACAATTTCCTGTTATTTTGCAATGTTACATACAAAGTTTTTATTTTAACCAAATAATTCACAAATAAATAGCTTTTTCTCATAACGACATCAATTTAAAGTGAAACTATCTCGTGAAACCTAATGTAATTTTAGGTCAGGTTAAAAAAGAAACATTACTGTTTGTACACTTCTCTTACCAGTTTTTCTTTGTGATTATATTGTAATGGGTTTCTGATTCTCTGTAATGATATTTTTTTAATTGAATATTTCGAAAACTACTGAATTGTCAGATTGTTACAAATCAATTTGAAATCACCTTCATTATGAAATGAAACAACAAACAAATTGAGTTGTCCTTTAAAAAAGTTAATTTATTTTTTATGATGTGTTCTGTTTTTCATGGTGAAATACGTATTAGGACATGTTCAAGTTTTTGCTATATGTCGACGTTTTCTATTACATATTTACAATCGTGAAACTAACCGCTAGTGTACGTGATTCATATGAGAAACCTGGAAAAATTACCTAAGAATTATGGCGCTATAAAGTTAACCTCTATTTGTAATCATAATCCTAATGGAAGATTTAATGGTAGTCAATAATATTCTCATCTTGGAATAATAAATCATCTATATATGTAAACTAAATATTTATGTGTGTGTATGTGTATGTATATCGTATTAAAATCTTCAATCTCTTACTGAAAACATCGACCATTTTTCACATACACATAAGCTCGCACACAATCAAACATACTTTTTAAAATTTTGGTGTCTAACGATTCAGAATGACTTGAACCATCGATAAAACACATAATTAGATTTTTTGGCAAATACAAATTTCTTTTGAAAGTAAATAAACAACCATATATTGATTTATTAAAAATGTTTTAAACCTATTTCAGTTTTTTTAATTCAATTCTCGGATGCTTGAATATAAATACTATGAATTGAGAAACTTTATTAATGTTTTCCAAGTTTTAAGTTCATTAGCACCTCAGGATTTTCATTATATGTTTTTTGTCTATACTTCTGTTCTTGTCAGATATTTTTGTCATTCACAATAATTTTTAACGGTATTTAACTTATGATTTGAATGTTGGGTTCTAAAACTTCATATCTTTTATTTTTTTTTTTAAATAATTTAATAGGGTAAGTTAGTAATTACAAAAATCTAATATAATTTTTTCTATATCTGTTAGAGATATAGAAAAACGAACATTTTAAATGAACATTTTGGCATACTTAAGAAGAAAATAATGAATTTGTGTGTGTGTGTGTGTGTGTGTGCGCGCGAGCGAGTGTTTATGTTCGGAAGCAATTTTTGTCCACAATTTCAAGAGCACGGATCAACCGATTCAAAAAAATTCATTCGTTCGTCTTAATAGGAAGGCGTGCCTTTTTGTTTTCAGATATTCCGTCTCTAAAATTGTTACCTTAGCTCAAGATCGTTTTAAAAAAGATCTACGTTTTTAAAAAGTGTCAAAATTTTCAAAAAAAAAAACTCAAAATTATCAAAAAAAAATATTTTTTTTAAGTTTTACAACATATTTCGTAAATTATACAAAATTTTCAAAATGTTGTAAATAAAACAAAATTTCAATAAATTCTAAATGTTTCGAAGTTTTTCAATATATTTCATATTTTAATAAAAATTTATGTTACAAAAAAAACAAAAAAATTCAAAATTCTCAGAAAAACCTGATTTTTTTCAAAGCTTTCAAAAAACTAGTGGGGTGCATGGCATCGTGCCTTAAGGCAAATTGCTGGAACTTCCCGTATCGTAACAAAATGTTCGAGGAATATTAAATATTTTCAAATAGATTGTTATAAATACTGTAACATTGCCTAATATTTAAAGAATTATATAAACTGAATTGCAAAGTAGAAATTATTTATTTAAAGTGTATTAGAACTTTAGTCCGAATTAAAATTAAAATCTGAATTATCTTCAATATACAAAAAAAAAAATTTAAAAAAAATTTTGAAAAAAAAAATTGGAACAAAAATTTTAATTTCCAAAAGCAATTATTTTATTGAAACAAGCAGAAAGTTTTTTGATTCATTCAATCGGACGCTTAGTTCTCTCAAAAACTGCCATATTTTGTACATTTAGCTCTGTATCTTTGAAATGACTGAACCGGCCTTTGTTAAAAACTAATCACCTATTCTCCCAATCATTACAAATTGAATGTTTTTTAGATCATTCAAATCGGATTCCCCGTTCTCTCAAAATTTTGTATTTTCTGCACTCTTTGCTCCGTATCTCCATAATGGCTGGACCTGCCTTTGAAAAAAACTATTCAGCACATCTTCCTATCAATAGGAAGCGAATGTTTTTTGAACCATTCAAATCGGTTGATCCGTGCGCCCGAAAACGTGGACGAAAAGTTGTATCCATACATACATACACACTCTCACACACATACACACACATCCTTTTTTTCTGAGGTATGCCAAAATGTTCAGAAACCTTTAAAACGTCGAGAAATGTAAAAATTTTTCAATTTCGATTTTCGGCCCATTACAATAACTTTCCCTACGGGAAGTTAATAAAGAATTCAAAATTCAAAGATTCCAAATTTCTCAGAAAAATCTGATTTTTACAAAGCTTTCAAAAAATGTTAAGGCTTTAAAAAATTTAAATTACAAAACGTGAAGTTCCAGCAATTTGCCTTATGGCACGATACTATAAATCCCTAGTTTTAAAGTACAATTATTGCCATTGCTTTTTATTAAAGACCAGTAGTATTACATTTCTTAATTAAAGTGTCTTCAACTGCAAGCAATATATACGACGCAAACTTTAGTTAATAATGTTCAATGATGTCAATTGGCATGGAAGTGATTTCTAATCCGATCCAATTTTCTCTGCAATTGCAGGTTGCGGAAACTGTTGAACGACCTCTCGGCGTCCGCGTCCGATTACCGTTCGCTCCAATTCATGATCGTCAACAGTCGCGCCGAGTCTTCCGGCTCGTATCCGTTCCAGTCTTCGGCAGAATCATTCGCCAACATCGTCCAGGAGTCGTCACCTGGATATGGGGACCTGGTTGCGAGTGGCGGAGGATATGGTGACGTTGACGCTGACGCTGATGCCGATCCGGACCAGATGCTTAATTATGCCGCGGGAAAGGAAGTCACTGTTCTCAAAGACGACGCTTATTCGAGGATCAAACATGGACTAGGAGCGGATGACAACCACGTTCTGGTTATTGACAGGTATGGAGGGTGATAGTGATAGGTGAGACAATTGATATGTTCGTTTGGCAATTGCATTGAAACTGCTTACAGTAGTTGAACATCACCATTCAGTATTACATAATTTTTTTTATTGTACTTTATTTTTAGCATTTGATCTCTCACATTATTCTATATCTAAACTTTTCATTAAATTAAAAATTAAATTATTTGGGATTTAGAAATTTTTTGGAAATCTTAATTTTTTTTAACATTTTTGAAATTTTGTAAACATTTCAAAAATAGGAATTTGTTGAAAAACTCGAAAAGAATGGTATTTTTTGAGAATATTGAATTTTATTGAAAATTTTGATTTTTTGTAAATATTTCAAAATATGATTTTTATTGCAAAACTTGAAAAAAAATTTTTTTTTGAGATATTTTGATTTTTTTTTTTACATTTTTGAAAATTGTGATAACATTTTCAATGTTAAAGTCATCGTAGTTCTACATACTTACTTACTTACATATATACTTACTACATACTTACAAATATATTTTACATACTTCTTATATCTTATTTTGGTGCCATGGTCTGTACAAAAATGATTTTTGCATATAGTAGGGCCGTAGGGCGGGGCACAAAAGTCCAATTTAACTTTAGTTGTTAACATAGTTGATTCACAACAAGTAACACATATCAAACAGACAAATTTTATGACTATAATTCGTAAAACTCTCACCTAATTTATCATCATAGAAATATTTTTTTTTTACCATTTTTTCAAAAATTTGCAACCTGATCCATTTTACCCCATAGGCGGGGTAAATTGCAATACAATGTTTTTAAAATAAAAAAAAACGAAATAATAGCAAACTTATTCAACCAATGCAAAATATAAATTTTATGGGTGCTGGCATTTGAACTCCAAATCTTATGATTACAAGGCCGAAGCTTCACCTCTGTGAAACAAATTTCCATCACACACGGTTTTGAATTAAGTTCCAAAAATTTTGGTATTTTGATCTCTATAACAAGTAATGATTCTTAATATGGATCGAATAAAAAATAGTTGATGATTAAATGAATTGTTAAGGATCTTATATTATTATATCTTTGAAATGGCTGAACCTGCCTTTGACAAAAACTAATCACCTCTTGTCCCAATCATTACAATTTGAATGTTTTTTTGGATCATTCAAATCGGATACTGAGTTCTCTCAAAATCTTGATTTCTATTTGCTTGCAAAAATTTGAAATATAATTTTGTTTTTTCAAATGCAATTATTTTGTCAAATTGATACAAGCAGTAAGTTTTCTTAATCATTTATATCGGATGCAAATTTTGTACATTTAGCTTTGTATCTTTGAAATGGCTGAACCTGCCTTTGACAAAACCTTTTGACTTTTGAGTGAACATTTGTTTTTTCTAAATTATTTTCATTTAATAATGTATTATTATGTATTAATTTAAGTTATGTACCATTAATATCTATAATTGTATAATGTGTAAATATAAATAAATATAAATATAATTGTAGATAGGTCTTGCCCGCCCACTTATAGATATGGAAGCTCTTTATTTGTACTTCAATAGCTATAGAAACAAGATATTGAAAAAATGATGATGAAAATAGTAGTACACAAAAAAATAAACTAATATGTTGCTATACATTTTTCTATGGTTATACTACTATAATTATATTTGAAGAGAGTGCCAAAAGTCTTGCATCATTAATAATAATTTAATATGTAGTCTAATGTTAATACAGCGTGCAAAATAATTATAAAAGATTTAGACGCTTTCAGAATCGAACTTTAAAAAATCAGTCTCTTATTAATTTTACAGCATCAAAGTTGTGAAAGAATTAGACTATTTCAAAAACGAAATTTAAAATTTTTGTCCGATTTTAATTACACAGCATAATAGTTATAAGAGTAAAATACGCTATCAGAAACGATTTTCCAATCTTAGGCTGATTTTTCAGCATATTATCATTAGAAAATAAGACGCTTTTAGAAATGTTAGTTTTAACCTGTAAAAATAATCATGTTTTTTTTGTTGTTTATTATCAAAAAAGGGATGTGCACTACTTCAGAAAGAAAAAAATGTTGACGAACGGTTAGGTTAATAATTTTAAAATTAAAGGCGTAAATAAATCGTGATTAAATTTTAGTTTTATCTGAACTTTGCAGATCAGTGATCAATCAATTCGAAATATATAATTAATCAGTTCAACTACATTGGCATAAATAATGGAATAAATAACTATGTAGTCATCTTGCATATTAATGCAGAGACCTATTTATTTATTTCATCAGTTCATAATGTTGAACTTTTTGTAGTTGCTAAATGCTACCAATAATATGTTCTGGTTATATTCTTTTGCTGCTGAATTGGAAATTTAACAAAAAGCTATTTGATTATTACTTTTATATATTGATTATTGATAAAAAATTTAGTTACTATAATTAACTTCCCATAGGGTAAGTTATAGTAATCGTCCAAAAATCTAAATTTTGCATATCTTCACGTTTTGAAGGTTTCTGAACGTTTTGGCATATCTTTAAAAACTGGGTGTGTGTGTGTATGTATATATGGATGCAATATTTCGTCCACGTTTTCGTGCGCACGGATCAACCGATTTGAATGGTTCAAAAAATATTCTATTCCTATTCATAAGGAGATGTGCTGGTTAGTTTGAGGCAAAGGCAGGTTCAGCCGTTCCGAAGATACGGGGAAAAAATGCCAAAAATATTAATTCGGTTTTTGAGAGAACGGAACGTCCCATTTCAATAATTCAAAAAACAGTTACAAATTTTACAAAAAAATTTACATATTGACAAATAGAAGAAATAATTAAACTTTTGGGAAGGCAGGTCTAGCGGTTTCGGAGATTGAGTAAAAAAATAAAAAAATGTGATTTGACTGTCAAAAATGATTAGACATGCGCACATCCCATCAAATTATCAGATATTTTATAGAGATTTCAATAATAAGCATAAATTTTTTTTACATCTCTATAGGGTTTGTGCAATATTATTATCTGTTCCGGCGACGCGGCGCTTACGCGCTTCAATATTTTCTTTCTACGCAGCTAACGTATTGCTTTGAAAAAAATGATTGCTTTGAAAAAAAGTTCAAAATATTTCCAAGTATAAAAAAACAAATTTTTCAAAAAGGTCAATTTTTTTCAGAAATTTCAAAAATCTTAAACATCTTTTTTTTTAGAGTTCTAAAAAAATGACTCTATCTTGAGAATTTTATTTTTTGATTTTTGAAATTTGCCTTAATGTATATTAACATAAGTGGTGTTACATCTGAATTCGCAGACAGACCCACATCGCTCATATGCATATTTCACATGGAAAATTTATCTAGTTATCTATCAATCGACAGATTATTCCAAAGAGTGACATTACAACCAATATGCGGTAATAATATTGTTTATTCACAATATTCCGATGCTGCTCTGTAATACCCATCAATAGTTCGAACTTTGCACTAAATATGTCATTGACTTCCGGACCGGTCGCACAACATGTGCATATTGTACCCAATTTCGGAGACAAGCTGAAAGCATCGAACCGAATTCCTAATATTCGATTTCGAATGATGCGACAGTCGATATAGGTAGGACTTGAAATGAATAAAAATATAAAACAAGTGATGATGTTGGTTTTACTCCACCCTATAAAAATATTAACTTGAATACGGTTTGCCAAGAAATGCACCTGCTAAATTTTTTGTGGTCTGGAACTTGCAAGATGTATAAATTTTCAGTAGTATAAATAAATAAATGAAGACTTGAACTTTAACATATTAGAACATATTTATGGTTTATTTTGATTACTCACTAATTTCTCTTCTCTTTAGGTATTGATTCATTGTTTTGTTTAATGTTAAAAATAAATTAACCTACATGTAAAGTATAGTAAGAGTTTTATTCAATTTTTCTTCTCTTCATAGTAACACTTATATTACGGATCAAAACTAATTATAAAACTTTGATTATGAAAATCTATAAATATAATTTCATTATGTTATATGTAACACAACACACAACACAACATAATCATTTAGACGATTATTATTATAATATAACAATATAGGGGTGACAAAACATTTTTTTTTGAAACAAATTTTTTCCAAGATGTTTTGATGTAATTCTTCAGAATCATTCAAAAGATTAACTAGTTATTTTTATTACAATAGTACTCTGCTAATGTTTTTTTTTTTGTAAATATGAAATTACTAAATTGAGTAACGTTCAAAATACTTGTAATATATTGTAAGTATTCCGTTTTTCATCATATTCAGTACCTAATATTACTGCTGGCAAAATAAGACTTTTATTATCAAAATCTATAAATATAATTTGAATGTGTTTCGATGTATTTCTGCACATCATTTAAAATATAATGGAAAGGAACTAATAATGAATAGGAACAATCACTTATGTTTATTTTGAGTTTTTCTTGAATCTTCAATCATTGAAATTTTTATAGTAAAACAAGTTATGCTTTAGTATGTTATTAACTTCTCGTAGGGTAAGTTATTGTAATCGTCCAAAATCGAAATTGAAAATTTTAGCAAATCTTTTTGTTTCAGAGGGTTCTGAACATTTTGGCATACCTCACAATCAGAAAAATGAATGTGCGTGTGTATGTGTGAATACAATTTTTTGTCGACGATTTCGGGCCTACGGAACAACTGATTTGAATGATTAAGAAACAATCGATTTTTTATTAATAGAGAGATGTGGTGATTAGTTTTTGGCAAAAGTTGGCTCAGCCGTTTCGGAGATAAAAAGCAAAGTTACAGAAAATTGATATCGAGTTTTTAAGAGAAACTTAGTATCCGATTTGAATGTACCAAATAACATTCAATTCGCAATGATGGGGTGATGTTGTGATTAGTTTTCGGCAAAGGCAGGTCAGCCGTTTTGGAGATACGGAGCTAAATGTGCAAAAAATGACAGTTATTATCCGATTTCAATGATTAAAAGTTTTTTGCTTGTATTTGCGAAATGATTGCTTTTGTAGAAAGATTTTTTTTATTTCATTTTTTTTTTTAATTTCAAAAAATATTGAAAGATGGATGTATATGTATGTGTGTGTAAGTATGTACAATACAAAATTTCCATTTTGTGAACACGGATCAACCGATTTGAATAATTCAAGAAAAACATTCAATTCGTATTAATGAGGAGACGTATTGATGAGTTATTGGCAAATGCAGGGCCAGCTGTTTTGAAGATACCAAAGTGCCAATGATTGTAATTAGTTTTTTAAGATAACGGATCGTCCTATTTGAATGATTCAGAAAACATGTTATTTGTATTACCAAAATGAACAACAGATTGAATTTTTGAGAATTTTTGTAGCGGTTTTGGAAATCCAATGAAAAATGTAAAAAAGAATACCTATACTACTACCATTTGGCGGACAAAAATGTTCATTAGACATATGCACATCAAATTATCAGATATTTCAATAATAATTACAAATTTTGTTTACGTTTCCAAGGATTCCGTACATATGTATGTTTTTCCGTTAGACTGCGACTATATATATATAGTACAATTTTTACAAGTCGAAATTTAAAAAAAATTACAAAATTTTCAAAAATCTAATTTATTCAATGTTTTTCAACAAATTTTAAAACTTCATGCTAATTTTAATTTTCGGTACGGGAAGTTTTAGCAATTTGCCTTAAGGCATGATGCTATGCACCACTAGTTTCAAATTAAATAATAAACATTTTATATAAGAAAATTTATTTCATTATTGTTCAAGGTAGAAAAAATGAACTGTCTGAAAATTGAACGGAAGCCGTTAGTCTGCAACTATATATATATAACTTTTTTTAAAAAAATCAGGCGTCTTAAAAAATTTCAAACTCCTCATAATTCTATTTTTTTCAACGCCTTCAAAAAATTTTAAAGCTGTATAAAATTTAATTTTCGGTACGGAGAGTTTTTAGCAATTTGCCTTAAGGCACGATGCCACGCCCTGTAGTTTTAATTGAATAACAAACATTTATAGAAAAGTATTTCATTATTTACCAAGGTAAAAGAATAACCTGAAATTGATAGCCGGATCGCCGTAACGCGTTTGCCATCCGTCGCAATTTGTGTTCGGCTCAAGCGTTTATGTCGATACTTCTGTCTCGCAAAGAACCGGTATCCATTATAATAAAGATAACAAAGGGTCCACTGTTATTTCGGTAGATTTCAAATACAATTTAACGAACGTAATAAATTAAAGATAAATGCTACTTGTTAAGACGTAAAAAATTCAAAAGACACGAAAGTAGAGCGCAGCTTTAAAAGTTTAATTATACGGTAACGAATTAATTCTGAGATTAGTCCATGGTGATAAGTTTCATTGACATTTTCGACCATTCAACTTAATTTTTGAATTTTATTTAAAATTTGTTCCAGATGAAACCTGTAGAATACTAGTCAGAACTTGAATAGTTTTATGAGCTATTGTGATTATACTTCTTAACTACGAGGCTTTTTAGAAGGCAACCCATCATTTGGCCAATCTATATTTGGTATAATTTTATTGTTAGAATTTCTATAATACTGTTAATTTCTAATTAGCTCAGAAAGTGCTGTTTCTACTTGGAAGCGAATTCCAACAGTATTTCTAAGTGAAAACCGATGTTGCAAAAGCAAAGCTTCTTTCACATAGCCTGACTGTATTTTTTTATAAAAATTGTTGATCTTTGCATTAAAAATAAAAAATATAATTATTCGATTTATTTTTATCATAATTTCTAATTGTTTAATAATATCTAAGAAATTTTAAAATTGATTCAAAATTTTAACAAAGTATGCTTTATCTACTTACAATTCAATAACTAAGTTTTATTGATAATAAAATCAGCTAGAGATTATGTGAGACAAAAATAAATAAAAACTAGTGGAGTGCCTGGCATCGTACCTTAAGGCAAATGGCTGGAACTACCCGTACCGTAATTAAAAATCTTGGTACAAAACCGAAAAAAAATTACACAAAGTATGTACACATTATTAAAATTTCTATAAAATATCTGGTAAGTTGATGTACATATGTCCAATAAACGTTTTGGACGGTCAAATGACATTTTTTAACTTATTTTTATTGAGAGTCGATAACCGCTGGACCGTCCTCTTAAAAACTGAGTTATCTTTTTTGGCACTTTTTACCCCATATCTTCAGAACGGTTAGACCTGCCTTCGCTAAAAACTAATCAACACGTCTCATTATCAATACGAATCGAATATTTTTTGAATTATTTAAATCGGTTCATCGGTGTTCCCGAAATCGTCGACAAAAATTTATATCCGCGCGCACACATACACATACACACACATACATCCATTTTTTCTAAGGTATGCCAAAATGTTCAGAAACCTTTAAAACGTAAAGTTATATAAAAATTTTCATTTTCGATTTTTTTGCGATTATTATAACTTGCCCTTAAAAGTTAAAAGGGAAGTTAAAAAATATTGCAATGCAAAAATGCAGTAACCACCTAAAGCTTATTTATAGCTCCACGGCAAGTGCTTTGGCCTTATAATTTCTATACCCGCCAAGGACAGCTTTAATACCTACTAGAAAATTTCTAACGAAAAATTTATCAAATATAGATAGGTCAACTGTTAAATCTTTTGAGAAACGTTATTGGTAATGAGTTGTTTTATCACAACTGTTCATAGAACTGTTAAGTTTTCATTGCTGTTTAAAAATAACAAAAAAATATATTTTGATCAATATTACTAACTAATTACAACCAGCATTAAATCTTATATTGCTAAATAGAAGGTCGTTTTCAATTGATACTTTTTGAATGATTTTTGATCTTTCATATTAACTAAATAACTAATTACAAATAAAAGAGCAGGTAATCCGTGTGAATCTCATCAGTAAGGTTCCAATTGATTTTTATCAGAGGGTTTGGGAATTTTTAACGATTGAAAATACATGGACGTATATATTCTCAACACAAAATAACTTGAATGATTTTGGTGGGAAAAATCAAGACGAAGCAAATGTAAAAAATCTAACAATAGATTGTTTTGGATTGATTGTCCAAACCAGTAACTAAATCGAAAAATAAACTGATTAAATAATTTAATATACACATTTAATAGAAATAATATTTAAAACATTGCTTTAGTTTTATTACACAATCTCAAAGTCACCGACATTGGTCAGAAGATTTTGTATTCATAAAGCACATTTTCTATTCTTAAAATTTTACTTATTATCATGTTAGGATAATTGTAAAACTTACCAGCTAGAGCTCTGCTATATAGAAGAATTATAGTAATCGCAAAAAAATTGAAAATGAAAATTTTTATATGTATATCTTTACGATTCAGAAGTTTCTGAACATTTTGGCATACCTTAGAAAAAATCGATGTATGAGTATGTGTGTGTGCGTGTGTGTGTATGCGTGTGTGCGTGTGTGTGTCTGCGTGTGTGTGCGTGTATGCGTATACACATTTTCGTAGCGATAACGCGTACACCGATTTGAATAATTCAAAAACCATTCGATTTCTACTGATAAGGAGACGTGCTGGTTAGTTTTTGGCAAAGGCAGGTCTAGCCGTTTCGGAGATACGGGGTACAAAGTGCCAGAAATGGTATTTCAATGTTTCAGAAGTTTTGCAAAGTTTTTTTTATAATTTAGTTTTCAAAACGTGAAGTTCAAGCAATTTGCCTTAAGGCACGATGCCATGCTTGAGGCATCAAAGGTTTTGATTACTTTGTTTTTAAGGAAACCTTTATTCAATTGTATTTTGTATTTGAAGTAGAAGTAACAGTGGCTACTTGTACTATTGCCATTTATTTATCATACGGCATTCAACTCATTATATTGTCTTTAGATTTACTAGATGTCCGCAAAAGACATTTGCAAATTATATGGCGATATAAAAAAAGGAAAGTTGTAAAAATTATTGGGTAGTAATAATACTAAAGTGAAGATTTATTGTTTAAACCAGTAACTTTATCAAAAAATGCACTTATTTAATCATTTAGCAGACATATTACTTGTTGCATGACTAAGAAAAAAAATGAATTCATAAAAATCGATAAAACCACCCTTATTTGAATAAATTCGCTGGAACGCGTTAGTTTTCAAGTTCACGTTCAGAGTTTAGAGTTATTACTTAAGGATTTGAAATGAGTACCCATCCATCATAATAAAAATAACAAAGCTTTTACCGTATTGTTATTTTAAACGATATCCTTAATTGGTGTTTAACGAGCGTCCTTACGTACCTATTTGAGGTGGGCAATATTTAATGTAGCACCCTCTCGTGACTGATCGAACGCCCACGGCACGTGATTTAATGGAATAGGTTGGCACCGGCACGCGACCCGGAGGGTTGATTTTAACACCCTTTTTATTTATTGTAGAATGCGCTAATTATTGTACTTCCTTTATGTTTATTTTAGTTTTCGAGGTTACTAAATGGTGTTATTAATTTCAAGCATTCATGCGTTAGTGAAAATTGAAAAACGTATTACGCCTCTGGAATAAATTTGAAGTAAGACCATAGGGGGTGGAGTATACTATTTAGTAGAGAAATGTGGCAAGTAAAGTTTTATAAACTATCTATCTTATTATTTTGCGGTCAGAGTCTCAGACAAGATTCCAATTATTCACGTCCCGAAGGAAAAGTTTGCATTTTTATCAGAAAATCACCAGAACATCCGACTTAATAATTTTGTTTTCAAATTGTTTGACACCAAAATTGGAAAAAGTATGCTTGTGTGATGATGGACATAATTATTAGCACGATAAATTTGAACTATTCACAGTTTCTAGATGATTATGTAAATAGTCACAATTTACAATAGTAAATTATCTATTTTGTTGTAGCAGGTGCAGTTTTGATTTAACTCTTTTTACTTATAGTGGTTGATTTAACACTTTTTACTTTTGGATGGACCCCCCTATAGAATTGTAACATCATTGTCACATTTTCAATAATGAACCAACAAATCAAGTGTATGTATGCAAGCCAAAATTAAGAAACAGGTCAAAGTATGTGATGACAATTTTTTGACACAATTGTTGGCTAGATGAAGGAATTTGATGTTTTTGCAGATGATAGATGATAATTATCTTCATAGTCACAATTTACTATGGTAAATCATCTATTTTGAGATAACAGATGAAGCTGAACATAATTTTTGAACCACGCGGTTAGTTGTTGATTTAACACTTCTTATTTATGAATGAAACTTCACAAATTATTTTATAGAATTATAAAATCATTGCCAAATTTTCCTTAATTGAACAACAAATCAAGTGTATGTATGTGAGCCAATATTAAGAAGGCAAATGTATGTGATGACGATTTTTCGATACAATTGTTGGAAAGATGAAGCAATTTGATCTTTTTGCAACTTCTAGATGATAATTATTTAAATAGTCATAATTTAATAAATCATCTATTTTGAGGTAACAGGAACAAAGGAATATATTTTTGAACCACACTGTTAGTGGTTATTTTAATACTTTTAATTTATGGATAAAGCTTCACAAATAACTCTATAGAATTATAATATCATTTCCAAATTTTATATGATTGCATATAAATCTAGTGTATATATATATATACGACTCAATGTCCTCAAATCTAGTGTATAGTGACTTATGTCTCATTTTTTCTCAAAAATACAACACCGATTTTAAAAATTTACAACCTATTTGATGAAGCTCTACGTTGATTAGGATCGGGAGACAATCGACCTAGCTGTTTCCTCAGAATTATCAAAATAGTGCAAAATTATTTATGTTTCAGCAAAAACTCCTGAACCAATTTTGAAAATTTAAAAATCTGTCGAAAGATATCTGTTGAGCATTAATTTTTGGTAATGATTTACCAAGCCGTTTCTTGATAATAATTTTTTTAACGATTTTGATGAATCCTTGTATAGAGTTTAATGAGTTTAATGAGCCGTCAAAATTTCAAAATTCTATCGTGATAATTTTGAAAGTTGCTAATCTCAAATCTTATTGATTAAGCTTTTATATGCACATGTCGGGAAGCTTATGCAACTTGCTTCAAGACAAAATTCCACTTACACCTAGTTACGTTTTGCAGCCTTTCTCTATTCACACGACGTTTTTTTACAAACGCCACTCATTTTATAACTTGCAAATCCTACAAACATTACTACTGAAATAAATAACTTCGTAGAAATAACAGTAATAAAATTATATTATATAGATATTTTTATATTGCGGAAATAACGATAAAAGTTTTGATGAAATGAAATTAAAATATTAAAGAGTTATTTTGCATTCCAAATATAATATTATTGCGTCTCAGCCATGGCATACCTTATCTACCCATGAAAATTATTTAAAATTTATCATTTTCCGATCATTTAATTTAATAACATGATACTAGTATTGAGGAAACATAAATAATTTAAACTTAATTGATTTTACAACTTTTATTATTTCTTCGAATTGCATGTGTAAAAGAGTATACTTTTACAGATTGCGAAGTGATTTATGTTATGTAATAAATAATAAAATAACTCTGAATAATTTAGTATAGGCGCTGATGGTAATTTTAAACCACTTATATAGATTAAAAATTTTTGAAGATTAAATAAAACAACTTAATATATGAGCATTTAAATGTGTGTAAAAATTACCCCAACATATATTTGAGATTATTCAATACAGATAAAATATTGAATTTTTAAATGAAATCTATGAATGAAAAATAATTTCACTCTTAATTTTTGACTGTTCATAATAATCCAATAGTTGCAAGAATTCGGTAGTATTAACCCTTTCCACTCGCGAATTACGAGATTTATATGTTTTTGCCATCCGAGTGGAAAGGGTTAAGAATATATAACACATTTGTATATTTTTTGATTAAATATTGTTTTCATGCCCACAAAATCAATTTTTTATAGGTTTTATTTGGTTTTATGTCATATCGTACGTAATATGAGACATGTGACAATATCTTATATATTTTCTTTTTATATCGTAACCGCCCTGAGGTATTTCAATTTATTGATTTCAGATGCGGAAGACTCGCGTATCAAATCATAAATCCTTGGAGCTTAATACAATTTCCGTACGTAAAAGCAGCCATTTTATCGACATATCATGATGAACCATGTGGAACCTGCAAGGTAAAATCATAAAAGGAAAATGTATATGTTTTAGTACTAATAAAAACATACATGTAAAAATCATTTTAGATACAAATACCTGATGAAACGACTTTGCGTCAAAATAACACTTCTGAAGAGCCTGTAACGAAAGAAATTCCTACAATTTCAAGCGATTTTCTAGAATCTCAAATAAATTTTACTTTAAATGAGACTTTGAAGCAAGATGCAATGAATAATTCAAATTCAGGAGTATTTATACTCAATGAAGAAGGTTCTGGTGAAGTTGATAACGATTTTTCTCTCCAGAAGATCATTTTGATCCTGAACTGTTGAAAGGTTACAATATTCAAATACCAAATAATCCGCAAAATGTGGATACAACAGAAATCAACTTGACGCAACAAGTTGATCAAGAACCTATATCAAGATCAACTGTATATGAAGAAGATTCCACATCTGATATTTTTGATAGTACAAGTACAACAATAGATCATTTCGAAAATGATAAAAGTATGGAAAGTACTACATTCGACACGGATGACGGAAATAATAACAATCACAAATACTTGACAATAGCACGTATTTAGACACCAGTTCTAACCATCTGTCATCATCAAACAATGTTCTAGGGGTGACGATATGGTCGGAGATATATTCTCCCAAGCCGACGTTAGTTTGCACAATGAATACGACTACATCGTGGTCGATGAGGAGTCGCACCACAAGGAGGAATATTCAACGACTCAACCAATTACAGAAAGTGAACTTTCTACCCCAGCAACCCCAAAAAACGACAATGTTCGTAAACAAAGTTCAGCGATGGACGAGACAGATATGACGGAAGAGCAGAACCATAATCAAGTTGACAACATCGTCGAATCGAACTGGGAGATCTTCAGAGGATTCCCAAGGGGGCGCCCTCTGAATCCGTCTACGAGAAGGGTTCATAGTCACAGTCAAAAGAGCGAAGATCACTTGGTGCCGATAAGAATAATCTTTCATTCCCCCCACGTACACACGTCAGGGCGTTTCATTAAAAAACACGAATACGTCGTGTTGAAAACCGGTCAGCCGGATTTCCACGGTCACGTCAGGGCTGAAGAAGATTCAGTTTTTCAGCGACACTTTGATCGAGAA
>NW_020537641.1:0-20726 GCF_003426905.1 Ctenocephalides felis
ATTGTAATTTTATTTTTTTTTCTAAGTGTAATTTTAATAATCTAAAATAATTTTTATTGTAAAAATTATGTATTGTAATGATAAATAAAGTTTTAAAATATATTGTATAGCAACCTCTTGGTGTGATTTATTGGCTCATGGTACCCTCATATCAACTAAGATGTTTTAATTACTATTGTATTTCGAGCTCTCCAAATTTAGGGTCGAATGATAGTTCGTATTGCATTATAATATTTAAATTAATTTTTATGTATTCTATTTATTAATAAGTCTTTTATTTTTTCAGGTGAGTTCAAATTTTCATCTATTACTGACGATTACATGAGACATCCGTAAGTAATTTTTATGCATTTATAAGAATCTTATTGAAAGGGAATGGCTAGTGCTGGCAACTAAGTAATTGCGCGATTTCTATTGAATTTTTAGGTTTTTTGGCGTAGTCGAAATATGAAACACATTTTATTATTGCAGATATAAAACACATTTTATTATTGCACAGTTTGCAATTTAACTGTCAATCAGTAAAAATCGATTTTGATTGTTTGCGTAGTTTTGGTTTGGCGTTTGCTGAAACAAGGAAAATCAAAGAAAGATTTTTATCATATTTTGCCTTTGCAAACGCATTGCATCATACAAAACATTGATTCTCATAACTGCATTTAATCTTATAATTTGCACAATTCATACAACTTATTTAGTTTATGTTCTTCCTCAGGAATATAGTTCTCTTAATAATAATATTGGTCTTTAATAATAATAATAATAATAATTAGTGGTCTGCCGAAGGCAGGTCTAAGCCGTAGAAGAACCTCAAATCAATGATTTTCTTTTCCATCCATGATTATTACTTCCATTATCATTAATCACTTCTATGTAGTCTCCTTTACAAACTTCTACTACCACACTTCCTGGTATTGTGCTTCGGTTTTGAGTTCCCTGTATTTTCTCTTCTCGTCATCAATCATCTGCATTCTTCTCCTTCGCTGTCCTTTAATTTCTTCTATTTTACCTTTCACGACGTCGTGTGAAATGCAGTTTTTTTGCAGACTGGGTGAGACCCAGTTTCCTTCCTTTTCAGGATCGTGCCCAGAAGAGTTCTTTCTTCGACCAATATTCTGAGCACATTTTAGTTGGTTATCTCTGTCTGTCCATTTGTCTCCAGCACCACATTTCAAAAATCTCCAGATAGTTTGTCGTCGTCCTTTTTAGAGTCCATCTCTCTGATCATTGGTCGTTTATAATAAATTATGATGCATCTCAAGTCAACACTTGGACAAGTACATCATTTATCACGAGGCTTTTAATTGAATCCCATTCCTCAGAAGTTATTAAAGTGACGAGAGAAATAATAAAATATTTAAATTTATATTCATGCCGAGGATAATAAAATGTTTGTTGCTTTCGGTTGGTCCTTCGGAAACTATCCGTGTTCCGTACGCCATAAAAGTTGAGGACACCGCCGAGATTTTTAAGTTTCAGGTCAATCGCGACCGCACAGACGATTCGGAAACGGAACGATGTCTCTTTTACTGCGACCAGACTCAATAAAACTCGCCCGCGTCATAACATTTATTGCTTCTTCTCATACTTGGCTTTCCACATGAGGAGGAAAATAAAACAAACCCGAGAACTCATGACTGCCAAGAAGATTTTTTTTACTTTGATGCTTTATAAGGTTCCGTACTTGCGGATATAAAATGGAAATATTACGTCATCTTCTTTGTTTGCCTAGGGAAGAATACTGGTTTGTTTTAATATAATATGCATAAAACTTGAGATGGTTCATCCTTAGTACAAACGTGGGAGTTGTTCATGGTACAACAAAATTTGGTTTATTTATATTTTTTAATATCTTTACCATTATTTGCTCACCAGAGTTCTAAATTCAAGCACGCTATAGGGTTTAGCACAAATTCGCTCAGAGTCACATTCCAACGTCATCCAATACAACATCATTCGACTTCGGTCATAGATCCCAAATATAATTGCAGTTGAAAATCGACTTTCGTGGACACTGGTGTATAAAAATTTTAAAAAAAAAAACTACTTTCAAAAATCATAAATAGTCATAATATGCCACAATAGGAAAGGACAACTACTGGGTTGCCTTCCAGATGAGCCATACAGTATCAGAACAATTACCATATGTCTGTAATATGAATAGAACTTTAAGAAAAATACAAGTTCTAAATTAATTATATGAGTTCACTTTTATAGAAAAGTCATAATCTTATAATCTCCATATTTATTTGTACAATATCTAATAAAATATAAGTTTATCCAAAAAGAGTCACGTAAAAAGTTTTCTTAACTAAATTTTTTGGATTGTTAATATAAAATCGTGGTTTGTTCTAAATTAAAGTATTTATTTTTATAGCAAAACCATACTTTTATCATCTACATATTTTACATAAAAATATTCAATTAAATATAAATATTCCAACCAAGATAGGAAGTTCTTTTTCAGTAGTTTCTTGGATTTACAACAAAAATTATCTGTTTGTTTTGAATTAATTCTAATTATTTACTTTTATAATGAATTTATAATCTTATCATCTACATATTTAATTATAGAATATCTAACAAATTATAGGAAGTTCATCCAACAAGAGTAATATAGAAAGTTCTTTTTCACTAACTACTTCGGATTTGTGATAAAAATATCGTTTGAATGTTTTTAATCAATTCTAAAGATAAGTATTTATTTTTATAATAAATCTATAATCTTATTATCTGCATATTTAATTGTAAAATAATAATAAGTAACGAGTTACAAAGAAGTTTTTCCAATAAGAGAAAGATAAAAACTTTTTCTTCACTAACTACTATAGTCTTGTGGAGAAAAATAGATTGAATATTCTTGAAATCATTTCAGTAAAATAATATATTTGTCTGTTTACATCACGAAAGTTTAGTATAAATTTGGATTGAGGTTAATTTTTAGTTAGCTATGAACAACAATCAGAACCTAAGCTGTTGTGCTTATTTGATTATTTGATTAATACTATATTTAATACTAGTCGGTTCTACAGATGGCAACCCAAACAGTTGTCCTATCTTTGTGTGATGAATTATTATCACAATTTCTAATAGGACGAATATTTTATCTGATCAGGGCTGATTTAATTTGGAAACATATTGCTATCTATATTTCCAAGTGAAAACCGTTGTCACTGCTGCTTGATAACAGGCTGCTTGAAGTCTTACTTACTTACGAGCGAATCCATTTTTAATTACTCAATTTTATCATTTTTTTATTGACATCCAATATTTATATTATTGTTTATATTTATTATTTTGTATTATATTACAATAATCTTGTATGAATCTTTCGTTGCTGGTTCCATTTGTATAACACTCAATGTGTAAAAAATATAGCCTTTCTCTTAGGAATATTCAGCAAAATAAGTCAAAAAATACCATTAACTAGTTAATTTACTTTGATTTATTTATATTACATACATTATTATTTTTATTATTACTGCTCTGCCTACAGGCAGGTCCATGGTACGAGACATTTCCTTTGTCACCACTATTCTCCAATTATATCAAATTATCAAATTACATTCAATTGTGCATCGTTTATTTCTGCATTTAAAATTATCTGCAAACTCTTGCAAATTACCTGTATTCTATTATATCAAGTGCATTTCTTAATTACTATATTCATTAATTTAATTAAGACATTTGCCTTTCATATATAAAATGATCGTGCATTAGCGCATAACCAGATTAGCAGGTGCGTTGCCGCGCAAGTTCGCATATAATTGAATAAATTTTGATCTCTCGTAATAATTAACTAATTGTAAAAAATTGTTGTAATAAATATATTTTTATACATATTTGGAACATAGTTTTAAAAAAAAATTACTCGAAATTTGTTCTTTATCAAGATTATTCATCTGTCGAAGCGGTTTGCTCATTAGACGATTGCAGGGATGGCGAATCAGATGTGAGATGTGTTCCTCATAGTGGATTTAAAATTGTCAATTAAATATAATATCTGATAATATATGTTAAATTGTCTGATTAATTAAATACTCACAATGATTCTAATATATATTCCATTTATATATTAGCAACTAGAAGTTCATTGAATTTTATTCATATTCAACTAGGCCACGTGCGTTTCCTTCCTCATGTTCGGTGATTGCATATTTATAAAAAGATAGTTCAGCAGATCGACCATTGTCTCAAATAGTATGTGAGAAACCTTCAACAACATATACAAGAAGTTCATGAATACATTGGAATGTATTTTATACCTACTAATACAACGACCTATTTTTTATGATAATAAACGTGATTGATTTTTGCTTGCGGAATTTAGCGAATACTGGTAATAAATTACCTGATTTCCATAATATTCAAATAAGATTTTTTTATATTTAGAATTTCAAAATTTGCATACTTTGCATTAGCACCTACCTACTTTCTTATAAATATACGTATGTAATGGTAAAAAATTATTAGACAATTTTTATTAAATCAAACATCTAATCTAATTGTGTTTCTTATCCATCACATTTACATGAAAAAATCACATTTTCAAACGTTCATGGCTTATTAATAACTAAGTGTTTAAATTATACACTATGAGAAGGAACTCTCTGAGCCAATAATAGTCATTTTTTTGTCAAAAAACGTTTAATATTATGTAGGGCTTTACGGTGGCCCAGTGGTCTAGGTATAATTCGATTTAGAGGTTCCGGTTTGATACACCCCCATACAGCCTAATGCCAAGGGGCACATAAGTTTTACTTGGAAATATAGATAGCAATTATTTTTCAAGTGAAAATAGCAACAATAGTAAAAAATTCATCAGTATTACAGAAATTGTACTAATAAAGGTTTTTCAATATATAGGGACAGTAGTTTGTGTTGCCATCTATAAAAAAATACACATCAGTTAGAAAGTCAGCACAATAGCTCATAGAACTCATAATTTGCTAAAAGAAACTAATAATTACTAAAAAAGTAATTTAATCAAAAATCGATAATCGAACGCCTACAAAACTTTAATCGCTCATCTTATTCTTTACGTTGTGGACCTCTGGCGGTATAACCACTACCGTTTATTCTGTTAATGTTTTGTTTTCAAATGGCTTCTGTAAAATCATACGAATGAAATAAAACTTTGACCTTTTGATTGCTGGAATTTACACACACATACATTCATCCTGTAGTTTTACTCATTGTGTGGTAACGGAGAAGTAAGATTTTAATCTGTCGTGTTTTACAAGGAATTCGTACGAGCCTTGTGACACTTTGGAAACAATTAATAATAAGAACTGTTTGTAAAAGGATGATATCTTGTAGATTGTATAAATTGATTGCATAAATAACAAGATAATTTTTAGTGTAATTTTAATAAATTAACACATTTTAAGAACACCTTTTCGAAATGGTGCAACTTCTGCTGCATCAATTTCTCTTATTCTTTCATCCATCTATGACACTCGGTATTCACAATCAATTTCATAAACAATTATAATTTCATAAGACTTCTGAAATCGTATCTTCTCTAGACTGTACATGTTGGAATACACGTTTCCGTATTCAATTTAGGAATGACTGTCTGCAATATATACCCATATGGCATCCAATCAATGCTACATTTCTTACGAAATGCCTCTGGCTGTAAATATTTCATCTTGGAGGGATTAAACATATCACAAGTGATTTATTATGTGTCTTCCTCATTATTCAAATTGAACCGAAACATATTGGAAATTTTAGAAAATATTGTGAGGATAATAGATAGTATTATAATGATTGATATTTGCGTTCTACTTGTAATTACTTTATACTCAATCACTTATATGATTCTAAGGTCCATCTGTTCATTAAAGCTACTTGTATAATACCTACTTTGAGACCGAATTTTTTGTTGTTGTTGGATAAAATGCATCTTATACAAAAATCTATGACTTTTATTTTTATAAGCGATTTTGGATAGTATAAAAAAGGCAACATGTGTATTGAAGATATGAGCATCGTCTATAGACGACATCCTGCGTGTGAGAGTGTCGTCTATGGATAACATTCATTGTGACGAATTCTGCTTCAATATTTATCATTCTGACAATTAGTTAAATTGTTAAGAATTCTAATTTGTCATTGAGATTTTTAATTTTCTAAATGTGCAATTTTCAATTTTTGAATACATTTTTATCGATAATGTTTGAAAAATCTGTTTTTTGTAGTAAATATTAGATGAAATGAAAAAATTCATTATTATTGCACAAATTGAAAATCTTCCAAGCATAGTTAGAATGATCTGATTTAGGTCAATTAGGCACTGTTTTGTTCGATAATTTATTGCCATTTTGCAGGTAATGCCACTATGCTTCTCTCATTGAAATCCTTGTCCCTATTGGCAAAAATGAGCCTTTATCGAAGCGAATTACCACCAGCAAAGCTGGACCAACTAACAAACCAGGAACAGATAATGGATTTCTTTTTACTTCACCTAAAATTTGGGCGGATTACTAGTTCGTACAGCAGCGTCACTCCTGCAGAAAATACTTTCATAACAAAAGATTATATTTTACTCATAACTTTATACATTTATATGCGAATCAAATCAAATTGGCTCTATGGGGATAGTTAAAAATGATCGCATGGCCGTACCGGTGGAACTCCAATTTGTTATATTAAACAATTATAAGTAATTCATGTTTTATTATTTTGTTACTAATTACTCATGCGTAGTATGATTCCGTGTGTTAATTGTCGATGTTTATATATCCCTATCCATTAGTCTCTGGTCCTACAAGCCTGCGCGTTTGTCCAACAGATGCATCTATAATATGTATTATATATCATATCATTTGTTAGAACAACAATTGCATCAAAATCATCAATCAAATTATTTCAGAATCATGCAATCGAACATTTCTATTGCGAATAGTCTATGATCGTGTTAGTTCTCTATATACATCTATGTTGGTGAATACAGACACACAATGCCTACTCTAATACCACTGCTGATGCGTGCTACCGATCTATATTTCCAATTCCAATTCAATACTGGGACGACGCGATCAAACAACTATCAAAAGGCTTCATTTAATTATTTCGATATATTCCAATCTGCCCGCAATGGGATCATTTCAACGTCGGCCTGTGGCTTCAGTCGCACCGTGTTTAGCTTATAACTGGCAAATATATTAATTAATAGGGAAAACGAATGGGCATAACAAATGGCGAGCTTAATTACGCTGATGGTGGATTTTATTTGTGAATTTTCTTTGGGGAACGAAATTGGATCAATTATTTGCATTCTTTTTTAATTTAAACGTTCACTGTGCTTTAAATGTATGAGTAGACTCATGATAGTCAATGACAAGGCGTTTTGCCACTATTTAAAAATGTGTGACAAGTAATTCCACACTTGCATCAACGTATCCTGCATGTAACATCGAATTTTTTATAATTATCAATTGAACAATGATCAGAACTTGAGGATCCTATTAGCTGTTGTGATTATTTTTAGATGGCAATCCAAAAAGCTGTTTTATCTTTAAGTGATCAATTTTATTATTGCAATTTTTGTACTAGTGACGAATTTTTATTGTTGCTTGGGTATGGGCTTGTAAGCTAACAATTTTCAAGTGAGAACCTCTGTTTCATAGATGGCAATCCAGAAAGTTCTTCTATCTCTAAGTGATCAGTTTTATTATTGCAATTTCTGGAATTGTGGCATATTTTTATTGTTGCTTGGGTAAGGGCTTGTAAGCTAACAATTTTCAAGTGAAAACCTACACTGCTGTCACTACTGCTTGACATCCCACTATTCTAAGCCAGTATCAAACCTGGGATGTCTAATTCAATTGCTCATACTCATTGCTCTCACCTCTTACCTATGGGCCAGCAATTTACTAATTCATGGTAAATTTGGCATGGAATCAAAGTGTAACCACCTGAGCTTGGGATTAGTAAATTATACAAAGAACAACCAAATCACAACAAGCAAATTTTTGGAGATATTTGTTCTTTCCAATCACCCTTCTGCATTTGATGGCAAAAGTTTTCACTTTTCAGATTCTTAAGATGTACTGCCATTTTTATCAAATATTGGAGATATTTGTTCTTTCCATCAGTCCTTTTGTATTAGATGGCAAAAGTTTTCACTTTTTAGATTTTTAAGATGTAAGGTCATTTTTATCAAATATTTCATGACTTTTTTTTCTAATTTGTACATATCTACTTGCTGAACTTGCCAATTTGGTGCCTAGTTCCTGATACGCTGGTAGAATTTTCAGTAGGATGTTGAAACTAGTTTAGTAAAGAAATTGCCAGTTTGGTATCTAGTTGCTGTAAAGCTTACAGAAGTTTTTGTAGAATCTTGAAGTCAGTTAAATAAAAAAATAGCCAGTGTGATGAAAAGCTCGCAGAAAAATTCCATGATGTTTTCTGTGGGATGTTGAAGTTGTTTGTGCATTCCCAAATAATAATAATTTGTTATAGTTATTAGAATTTAGAGTCTAAATTTTAGACTCATATGCTAGCACATTTTCCTGAATATATTTTTGAACTGTATATTTGGCTGAATGAGTTTTTCCAATTCAATCTTATCTGCATAAACAAACCTTAATAGCATAAAATCCAACAGCTCTTTTAGTCTACTTTTTGGACACTGGCGCAGATCTCTCTGTTTTGTGAAAATTATGATTTCTGATGTCTCTATTCATGTTGACTTCTAACATTATTGTTTTGCATTTTTTACCATTTGCATCATCTACGAATGTAACAGACAAGCAGAAACAAATTCGTTTCCATACAAATAACATTTCACCCTTTTGGAGCACGGAATCACAGAAGCACGGAATCTCTCTATCCTATTGATAGCTACATTTGTTGTTGTTTTAACAAAATCTGCATTGTCCTGTAATTTTCCATGAAAATGTTTACTCGCTCCTTTTCCATAATGATCAATTACTCGAAGCCTGTCAACGTCCTGTTGTTTTGGGCAATTGCGTTTATTCTTGTCTCGACCGCGAGGCATTTGAATCGATCGCTCTCCATGTGGCAGTATTAGAGAAAATTTATCGTACCGTTTATAGGCTATTAATTTCGCGCGTCATTGAGCGTTTCACTCACCACGAAACTGTTTTCAGCGCCTGTCTGATACGTATCGATTTTGATCATTGACCATTTAGTATCAGTAGGTACTGACGATATATAACTGGAAATGACGCTGGACGACACATAAATGGGATTACAAGGGATTCCTTTTCAGAAATTTTACGGAAATGGATATTTGATGGAACAGATAAATATTGATAATGATAATAAGTAGAACATTTTTGGGATTTCGAGTTCGTCTGTGAAATGACCATATGTTTTAGATTTGTGGAATAATAAAAATGTGGTAAAAAATGTCTGGATTTTTATTTTACGCATAAAATATTATAAAATATTTATCTTAATGTCCGCTTGAAATGATTATCTATTCTACGGAATGACCCATCACCAGGGTACACTTATTGCATTATAACCTAATATAGGTGTTATTTATGTTACGTAGTTATGGAATTTACTAAAACTCTCCTTCGATAGCTCAGGTTTTTGTGTTATAATTAAACCCTTGTAGCTGTGGAATGTATTAAACACTGATTTGTTGATATATTATGTATTTGTTGCAGTTCTTCTTACAATCACTGATTTGTTACTAAGTTAGTGAAAGAAGATATATTTATATATTTATTCATCATACATGTTGTTTTGCGGACTTTTCTTTTAGAAGTGTCCAATTAGTTCCATCAAACTATCCGCTACCCCCTCTACCAGCGGTAGCAACCAACCCGTTTAAAAGTCAATGCCATGAAGATTGTCACCTTCATGGTCAATATAATAAAACGAAAATACGTCCGAACAATAGGTTTAACGTAGTTTTTTTCGGATTGCACTATTAATAAGAATTTACTACTATAAGTCATTCAAGAATTAATTAATCCTATTAATACTTAATACGTAATTTATTAATACCGAGAACAGTTAAGATTTTCACTACGAGCTTTCAGAAAGTTTTCTGAGTTGGAACTACTTTCATATTGTACATCATTTCAAAGATCTTAAACTTCTCATTCGTTTGATGAATACATAAAAAATTGCCTGTGCGCGCTCGGTCTTAATAATTCTCCTACAAAGTTTGGAAATTAGTTTTGTCATAGTAATAATTAATTTATATAATAATAGATAGTAGTCTGCCCGAAGGGTAATAGTAGTATGTGTAAGGGCACCAGGAATCAATGATTCTTTTCCCTTCTCGTGTTTATTAAACGCATTACTGTTTCATTACTATTAATTAATGGCCATTAATCATTTTTATGCATTTTTCTTTACAAACTTTTGCTTCCATGTTTCTTGATCCTGCGCTTCGGTTTTCAATTATCTGTGTTTTCTCTTCTCGTGTAAATCATCAATCATCTGCATTCTTCTTCTTACCTGTTTTTTGAGTCCTTTAATTTTTCCTCCCACGACGTCATGTAAAAGGCACACTTTTTGCAAAATGGGTCCGATCTAGTTTCCTTTCCTTTTCAGGATTGTGTTCAGTAAAGTCCTGTCTTCGCCCACTCTTCTCATGTTTTTTTCATTTGTCACCTTGTCTGTCCACTTTATCTTCTCCATTTGTCTCTAGCACCACATTTCAAAACTCTACAGATACTTTTTGTCGGCCTTTCATAGAGTTCATGTCTCTGATCCGCACAGAGCCATGCTCCAGATATAACACTTTATTAGTCTCTTCCGCAAGTCAAGACTCTAATTTATATAAGTAATATTATTTTTAGATTTTTTTCCCATTCAAGTTGCTTTTCTATAATTTGGTACTGGAAGTTCTAAGGATTCTGTATGTTTCGCTTTCACGGATAACACTGGGTTTATTATTTATCCCCCAAACTCCATAAGAAAGACTGCAACAAAATTTATGTTACTCGTTGAAGTATGAAATATAACTTTGTATGTGTAGTTAATTTTGATGATATGCCGCGTTTGTCCCAAAAGGGCTTTAATACGGTCCTGGAGCGAGCACGGTTCATTGTGAATTTGGTTTATAATCGAACGATGTGCCATGGCGTTTGCGTGAAATTTTAATTGCTTCATTAACCTAAAATCTGGCATGCAGGTGAACCTACAGGCGGCGCTCGTTCTATGTACTTTGTAGTAAAATATGGGAATGGAGAGAGAGGACATATAACATGGCATATTTATTAGTTTATGTTAAGTACTTGTATTATTCATTGAAATGTATTTCATTCAAATCCTTTACAGTTCCAACATAGAAAATAATTATTTTATTTAAATTGATAGATGAGGAATACATTGCATTGGCGCGCTGTGGCAGTCATTGTATAGATTTGGACAAAAATGCATTTATACAACTTCGCTTACATTTAAAAGTTTGTTAAATAAAGTCTTCTTTTTGTTTATGATTTCTTGTTTTTTCTTTTCGAGAAAGATTTTCTGATCAGCATATTACATGTTGTATAAGCTGAATTGAGCACTGCTCATTACTAACAAGGAATTTCGATAAAACTTTGCACGGCGATGCAGTTTATAGTCAAACCTAACACCTTAAAATATTATAGGCCTATGAGTTGCGGTTTGGATGAAAACTGATTAAAGCTTTGTAAAATAGACCACTCGTAATATGTGCTTCTATAGACTTGTAAATGATCAAGTTCAAATCCCTTCAGCGTATAATTAATTTTTTATTTTTTTCAATTTTTATTTTATTTTTATGATGGAATAGTTAAATATTGTAGAAATATATCTAATTATTAAATCATATATTTTGCGAAAAAAATTGATTTATTTGAAACAAGTCTACAAGTACATATGTTATACAATTACCAAACCAAATCCGTCTTTTTCCTCATATGTTTAAAATTTGAGTAAAATTTTTAAGTCAAAATACATTAAAAACGTAGTTCTTATATATTGTTGAGTGTTACAATTGTTATAAATATTTTTGGGATTTGGCTAGGGTCGTTACGATGACACACATGTTAAAAAATAATATTGCATTTCCTTTTTACATATTAAAAGGATTGAAAAAAAGTGTAATAAATCACTAAAAATGTGTCTATATATGATAAAGAGAATATTAACCCTTTCCACTCGCGAAATCTGATGATGAGATTTATATGAATTTTGTCGTCGGAGCAGCGGCATCCGAGTGGAAAGGGTTAAATATCAAAAACTTATTTACAAAATGTCATATAATTTTTTATATAATACAAAAAATACAATTTTTGCAAAACAAAACCATTATAAGAAAGAAAAGAAAAAATACGTGTCAAGAAAAACAATGGCAAAAACAAAGCATCTGTTATCAAAAATTTCTGCTTCTCTGAAACATAAAGCGAAATAAATCTTTCATCAAAGAATCTTCGAAAACATATTTTTAAGATCAGCTTTAAGCTCTAAGCTCGCCAGTTCGAACACAATGTAAATTCCCATCGAAATATTTCATCCCAATAGTAAGAGTTCGAAAACTTCCAAACTTTCCGTGTAATATATGTTATCGCATATATTGTAATAAAAAAGTTTTGATCCCGAAGTGGAAAGCTATGTATGCGACACCAGAGGGAAAGATATAGTATTAGACCTTGGTTAAAAGTTTGACCGTTCGATCAAAACATTATTTATTGCAGGGATTAGTCTGGGTTATCTGCGGTACAACATGCGAAAAATACAAAATAACACACTATCTGGACAGAAATATATCACACCGATTCGGATACATATTTCATGTCCAAATGCTCTGCATATTTTGACAATTTCGAAGAATCAACATAATCCAGATACTAGACTGTTTCTCATAAATTTCTCATTACCTACTTTATAATACAAAAATTCATTCGAGGATTTACTTACATTTTTCTAACCCTAAATCATTTTAAAACAGAAATAATTAAAAAATCAATTTAATTTTGTTGTTGAAATTGTAAAGACATTTATAACTTACTAACTTATTTCATGCTTGATGGTGAGATGTGTTATGGTATGGTGAGTTTGATCGAAAAAGTATTTTCTTATTTTTGTGTTGGAAAATATATTTGCTGAAATATTTGCAGAACAAACTTTCAAATCTTGAAAATTTGTTTTCTTCCGATAAATTGTAAATGGTGGTCTGAAGTTGCTACGTTTTTAAATTGTCAATCGCGGTATCTGTTATATAGAATTCCCAACAAGCACTTTCATGGATGTTTGTAAAAATGATAAAATTTTCACTAAAACTGCAATGATACTTGTGCAATTATTTTCTTAATATGGAGAAAATTCTCCATAAAATCATTTATCTTCAATAAATTTTGCTCTGTGATATCAAGTTGCCGCTGTTTAAAGTTATCAATCACGGTCTATTTTGCAGAAATATCAATATGCATACAATTTTATTTTATCCACTTCTTAGATATTTGTAAAATGTTATATTTGCACTAAACACTAGAAAATATTGATTTCATTATTCAGGTAGGTTTCTGACTTCCTAATCTCTGTCTCTGGTTTAAAACCCCATTTATGATATCGAACAGTAGTGATATTTATTTTTACTTAAATATGTGTATAGAGAAAATTTTGGTGAAAATAAGAATCTTTCTCAGTATTGCTGCAATGAGTTAAAATATTTGATTACAATTAGGAATTGAACAACTACTGGATTATTTTCTAATAACAAAAATATATGATATAGAAAGGGCAACTACTGCACTTTCATACAAAACAGTTATATAGTTGAGGAGAAGTATTATCACATCAGCTTATAGAACTCATAGTTCTATTTGCTGTTCAGAAAACAAACATAATAATAATAATAAATAGTAGTCTGCCCGAAGGCAGGTCCATGGTGTGAGAGCACCACCAAATCAATTATTTTCTTCTTCTTTCTTGTCTATTATTCCCATTACCGTATTATGATTAATGACAAGTAATCACTTTATATTTGTTTTTATGAATTTTTCTTTTCAAACTTCTGCTTTCATACTTCCTGGTCCTGTGCTTCTGCTTTCAGGCCTCTGTATTACTTCTTCTCACGTAAGTCATCAACCATCTGCATTCTTCTTCTTCTCGATCCTTTCAGTCCTTCTGTTTTGCCTCCTACTACGTCGTGTAGGAGGCACTGTTTTTGCAGAATGGGTCCGGTCCAGTTTTCTTTTCTTTTCAGGATTGTGCTTAGTAGAGTCGTTTCTGCGCCCGCTCTCCTCACGACTTCTTCATTTGTTATCTTGTCAGTCACATATTATTTTTGAAATGTTTATTTTGAAACTATGTGAAGATACCCCGAATTAGCAAGAAAGTTGCTAGAACCAATACAAAACAGAAGAATTTAAAAAAAATTATCAGAATGACTTATTTTAAGACCAGTAATAAGTAGAATCCTCTTTTCCTTTTATTTTGGCATTTTGCAACAGCATCGTTGGATGTGCTGCTTAGATCTCTTTTTTTGCACATTTTGAACAATTGATTTTTTATATTATGTAGATACTTCACCAAGATAAAACTATGTAAAGATAAACCGCACTTGTTTACCAATGTTAGGTCAAAATAATCACAGAATTCTAAGTTGTTCTATTAATAATTATGACGTTTCCCTTCGTGTCTAATAAATTTTCAACTAATGTCTTGATCGAAATTCTTCACATGGCCGTTGATAAGAGCAAACGGCGGGTTATCAGTGTAATTAAATTCTAGAAATGCACAAAGAAAGCTAACAGCGATAAAAGCGCATTAGCATACACTGCGCGTAAACAACATTAAGTTATTACGTCACATTACGCTGTCAGATAAGCCGCTCGTTCTAAATGAGATTTTTTGTGTGTGTTATTTTTGTTACATACTAAGTTTTTTTATTACCATGACTGGTCCGGATTATGCAGGATTATGTAGGTCAGGGGATGCCAACCCCTTGTAACGGAGTAGAGGATTTGACTTTTCTGGTCGTGGTGGAATCAAATCTCATGAACTGGACGTCAACCGCTACCATCATTGAATTAAAATTCTGAATAAATAATTATTGAGGTGGCGTAGCATTATCAGTAAATAGATTTGTTGTGAAAATTCATTAGAATTGTATTTTTAGAACTTAACTTTTAATTTGTTTTCTTTGGGGTGACATTAACTCGCATATACAGAGGTACACAGATCGAATTTCTGTCAAGTACTGTATACCATGTATATACAAATATTTAAAGTTGGTATATAGTTTTGGAAAAACTTATACTCATTATTTTATAATGAGAATTTCTAATACATTTTTCTTAATTGTTTCGTCAAATTGTTAAAAAAAATATATATATTTAAAGTTATTACAGTTTTTTTATAAAGTCTTCTATTAGGATCCTTCTTCTAAAATGTATATAAATATTTGCATGCAATCGTTCAAGACGTTTCCGACTCTGAAGAGGTTTCTACCACATTTTGATGATCATATTATACTTAATATTAAATAGTTACAGTTTTTTTATAAAGTCTTCTATTAGGATCCTTCTTCTAAAATGTATATAAATATTTGCATGCAATCGTTCAAGACGTTTCCGACTCTGAAGAGGTTTCTACCACATTTTGATGATCATATTATACTTAATATTAAATATAGTTAGAAAAAAAAACAAGTTTATTGTACATATTTTTTTTGGATAAATGCTCTAATAGTGTTCGATTGTCTATTTTACAAATTTGGAATATTCGAAGATTCTTGAGATATCTGTCTAACTTTGATCATTTATTAAATTTAATGAATCGTTTTGGAGTATTGATTTGTTGTCGGTATTTTGTAAAGAGAAGCTTAAAAAATATGCTGAATTTTGCGTCATTAACTTCAGCACCATGTTAGATTTTCAACTAAATAAACTAGGTACAAAACTAAAAAAACATCGAGTGAAATGTTACTTCTTTACCAGAAAACCAATTTTGCAATCCTTTTATTAAGATCATGATTTGAATTTTGATTTAATTACGTAAGAATGCAAAATACTGAATTATGTCTTTTTGTGGATCGTCAAGTACTAAAATTTCTTTAACAAATATTTAATATTTTTTGCAAAATTTGCAAGGTTAGGAAAAAATTAAATAACTCTTTTAGCATTAAATTGAATATCTCTTATCTTGATATAAATTGTACTGAAATATAGTTCATAACTGCAACCCATGAATCTGTTGCTAAACCAGAATCTCTACCAAAAGTGACATCGCGGTCCAGCCAAATCTTCGTCTATCCATTACCGGTTTATTTAGGACAGGTTCTCCATCCCTGACGTAGGCACGTAGCATTAAAATAAATCCGTTTGTCATTTTTGCGCCGTTTGTGAAAGAAATATATGAGGCACGGAAAATATTATAAATATGGAAACGTGGTCTGCCCATGTTTTAGCCGCAAGCTACAGTATGGACGATAGTTATCCCTCATATATTTTAGTGTATCTATATGGGTCAATGAAAATACTACCTTCTTCAGTTGTCGGACAAAAAATTTTACTGTGTAAGAATAAGAAAAAAACCATGAGTATGGGTGAAACTTGAAGATCAAACAGAAAAAAACTTTATTTGAAGATTTGCTTGTCTTAGAAGAAATTTTGGAGAAAGTAATCTATTTAGCTGAAATATATTCATTTTTTTATAAAATCTCATAACTTGAGAACTAGACTGCTTTTTTATAAGATAAAAATTCACTATTATGAAATAAAAATAGGACATGATCGACATGAAGAAGATGAAATTGCGACAATGTTTGCACCAAATAATTACGTAATTTGCATTCATTTAATTGAATGCTATTTGAATATATTGTTTCAAATATTCAGAAATAGTTTCACTCCCAAGCAACGATTTCTAGCGTTTTATTACAAAAATGTTATTTTTAAGATCCAGAACGTTCTTACCTGGAAGTTAAAGATTAGCAGCATAGATTACAGTAATAAACTTTGCCTTTTGCTGAAAACGCGATGTCTTAACAAAGTTCTAGTATATATTTTATAGTCGGGTCAAAAAACCCGTATCTTTTTATTGAAAAAGTTTATTCTCTATAAAAAGAGTTTTTACCATAAAACTTTTTTAAATCGTATTTTTCTATCTCGGCTAAAAGATTTTATTTCCCCTGAAAAACCCTTTTATGATTTGTGATTTGTAAAAAAGTGCAATGATTCATATAGAAGACTCGTATTTATTATTTTAAGCTTGAGGAATAATTGTGAAATATGTGACAGTAAGTGGCGATTAATATCATTGAATGTGCTTTTAGGTTAATAAAATTTTTATTGGGATCTACGAAATTCTCTGTGATGAACGTTTATGTTCTAATGATACCATAATAATATATAGAGATAAAATGGAATTGAACTGAATAAAAGTTTGTTTCTCGACACCACAGGTTCAACGTTTCATTTAAGGAATAATGGCAATTGGAAGTCGTCAAATTGTGAAATGTTGGTCACCTTCTAAGAACATTTGGTTTGATCAGTAGTCCTTTCCCAATCACATTTTGACAACTGTGTTGTATTTTCACATAGTACAAAAAATATTTATTCCGCTCCAACATTTACTCTAAATAGTGAAAAATATAGCAATGAATTATACTCACAAAAACGTGCCAAATGCTCCTTTCCATCAAACTGTCATTTTGCACATTATGTAATAGAAAACATTTTTTGCACATCATTTTTTACAGAAGTTCTGAATATAAAATGTGAAATCTGAATATAAATCTGAAACGTGAGTCGAGTCGTGTAATCGCATTTGTAATCAGATGACAATTGCAAATGCTATAGGACGTTATCATTGTGTTATATCATAATAGTAGTAGAACTGATGGATATTTCCTTTGGGATATTTTGGAAATAGGAATTTATTTTTTGGTTTTTGAACAGCAATCAGAATTTAACAATCTTAGGGGCTGGTATGATGATACTTCAGTAACTGCGCAGCTTTCTAGAAAGCAACCAGGGCTTCTCTATATTTGATATATTTTTATTCAAATTTTTGTACTACTTATTTTTATTATGAAAACTTCTTTGATAGTTATAATTTTGGTTGCAATACCGGCGAAGGACTGTTTTTACTCGAATGGAAACACATCTCTATTTATATTTTCAAGTGAAAATTGATCACACTACTGCTTGATATCAGTTTTTCGAAATAAAATCTGGAACTATGTATTTTAATGATTTCTTGGAATGGAACTTAAGACTGTTAATAGTCATCTTATAAATAGGACGAGTTTTTTATTCAAAGGGTATTTACACAATATTATTCAAGAGATTCATACATTGTAAATTATAGTTATACTTCATTGAGAAGTCTATATTTAATATTGTGGAAATGAGTTAATTTGTGATCAATAATTTTTATCTTTACAAAAATGTATTATAAAATATTTGTTTACAAATATATATATATATATATTGATATGTCATTTTTGTTTTGTTCGAGTCGAATGTCAAGTCTACTTTGATTCCACATCACTCCGCACTCAGTGTTGACGTCAAACCTATTTGCAGGTGATTGGAAACACGTTGTACTTAATTGTGTGTGCTGAATATAGCGGAGTTCTAGATGTAGTATTTTTATAATTTAATTCTTGATACACGCTCATTTGCAATCTTTAAGTCGCCGGTCACCAGTGGTTGAAATATTTTAATTCGTGATTTGTAATAATTTCTATCTTTATAAAAATATATTGCAATTTAATATTTTCAAAAATATATGATATGTCATTTTTGGTTTGTTGGGATTGGATGTCAATAATAAAAATATATCAAACATGGAGAAGTCTTGGTTGCCTTCTAAAGAGCGATGTAGATAAAAGGTATATCATCAATATAATGTAAATGCACGGGTATATCATTGTATTATAATTGTAGAAAGTGAAAAATAAAGTGTTTTTATAATAAATTATGGTTGAAAAATATTTAACTTTTGTCTTTAAAAGTGTATTCCTAAATATTATTCCTCTGGCGATCGTACTATGGTCGTTTGGGCGAAAGCACGCAGGGTCCGAACTTCCGTCCTTTAAATCGAATGCAAAGCGTGAAGCACCGACTGTGACTGTGAACAACATATAACAATTCAAGACAAACATTTCCTGTAGGTTTATCAATTCATCAACCGACCACTCTGATACAAACGTCGGTGTCAAAACTGAATATCAAATAAGATACCAACATATCTATCCAATCCAATCATTGCACTGTTTTGCCAAAATGTCATCCGTCTCTCTGATCGATTCGTCGATTAATCGATTCATGTAAGATACTTTGAGAAAATTGAATAATAGATGTATTAACAGATCTTCACTAATGACTTATTTTTTTGACATTAAAGCTTAAATTGCAAAAAGTACAATATTTGATGCAACCACTCCTGTTAGCTAAAGTTAGTTAGTTAAAGTCCACTAGATATCTTTCGCACCAGGTCATACATGTAAGTCAAAATATCTTAAAAACTAATGGCAGTTTCTTTCAAAGCTGATTTCATTTTTTTCTTAATTAAAGTATTGATTTTAGTTGGGAGAGAAAGAGAAATCCTGCTTTTGAAAGCTCTCATTAACTCATAATATGCAATTATGCTTGCGTAGTTGAACAACTTTAATAGTTTCCATGAATTATTTGGATTATTTATTTGATCTGCTTTAGAACCAGTATTTGGCTTACTCTAAATATATATCTTTTAACATATTTTGATTCTATTTTTTTTTAATTGCTTTAATTTTATGTAGTCAGTATTCGATTTGATTTTGGGTTTGATTCGATTTTGATTTGATTCATGATTATTAAAATTGTAATAAATACAAAGTATTCTCAGGTAATATTATTTATTTTTAACTCTAATATTTCATAAATTGCTTAAATTATATATATATATATATGTTAATGTTAGAACAGATCTTTCGATATAATAATAGTTTCGACTAAAAATACTCCTGTAATACAAGAAATAAATTACATTACATACATTGTATTATTTATTCACATTTTAATAAAATACAAAAAGTAAATTGAGTGAATATAATCCATATATATTGAATATATGAGCATTGTTTTTAATAATATGGATTTAGCGCGTTATGTACGATTTTACTCGACTAGGATTAATAATTGGATTTACTCTCTGATAGAATGAAATTGAAGATTGTTATATTTTTAATCGAGTTATATATATAAAAACCATTGAAATGATCATATAATTTGAAAATGTACAGGAATTATAAAATATGTTAGATGACTATGTCGAAATAGTTCTATTGTTGACACTCTTCATTTCTGAAGGGTCAGATAAATTATTTTAAATTATTTTTTGGTTGAAAGATGATTTTGTATACGGCTTGCTTGTTAGAAAGGTTTGCTAGTAAAGATAATGTGCATAATGAGATGACAACTTAAAACTAAACCAACTTAGGATCTAGGGTTTTTATTTATTGTATTGCTTCAATTTTTGAAAACTTGGTAATGTTGACAAAAATTTAAATAATTCTCATTTCATTTATATTTGTTACATAGAAGGGCAGGTTTTAAACTTTGTCACATATTTTGAAATATTTTATCATATTAAACTAACTACGTCGGTTCTATTGATGATAACCAAAAAAGTTGTCAAATCTCCATGTGATATTTTTTTATTATTACAACTCTTTAATACAGATGAATTTTTATTGAAGCAGCAATGTCGGGTGAAGGATATTTTAACTTGGAGACATATTGCTTGCTATATTTCCAAGTGAAAACCGA